>NC_085841.1:324483401-324703401 GCF_035594765.1 Anolis carolinensis | reverse complement strand
GAAATTCAAAGAGGGAGATGGAGAGTGTGTGACTGTCTTAAATCACCACTGAGGCCACACCCCATCATTCCCTAGACACATTCTTATTGGTTTTCTCTGGATGTCAGCAAATCCATCTACCCCACTCTACTGCCTTATGGTGTTGTAAATGTGCTTCCCCTCATTATGATCAGTACACTTAAAGTATAAGCAAAACTAGAAATTTGTTATGGGGGGGGGTGCTATTGCCTTCCTCTGAGTGTATGTGACTTGCCTAAGATCGCCCAGTGGGTTCCTATGGCTGAGCAGATGTTAGAACGCTGGTCTCCAGAGTTGTACTCAACCACTACATCACTCTGGGGAAAGGTATTAAATCATATTCAACACATAGGGATATTTTAACAGCACACTCATTCAGTCCATAATCAAAGGATTATGAAATGGTAGGTTGTGGAAACAGCACTGCCAGAGTCTCCCAGAAAAGCTTTAGAGGAAATATGAATCACATAAAACTATACAACAGTTCTTATTGCCTGCCATGAAGACATTTGCAGCATATTGTAACTTTTTAAACCTTCTGAGCATTAAGGTGTGCATCATAGCGTACTGAGTATTGCCAGAACAGGGGCAATCATTTGTCCATAAGAAGAACAATCGTTGGAAACCTGATAGCTATCTCTGTTGTGCAGAGCTTTTCTAGCAATGGACAAACACCAAACTCCACAGCTAAAAATCTTTTTATCATCCACTTGGCATTTGTTCCATTGATCTCGAGGCATTGTTGCAATGCCTACAGACCATGGCAGGGATAAACTGAGTTTTGCACGAGTGATTCTTTTCTTCTCCTTCTGAAAGGGAACAGAGGGTAGTTTTGAGATACTTGCTTATGTGGCCTACTTGTTTTCTGTTCTGGAAGACCTGCAAGGTTGCAGTCAGGTATGTTTCCTGTTGAATACTGCTGATCAGGAAATGTATATAGTGATTCTCAGTGTGCAACGGTGTAAGTCTGATTCTTGTAGAGAACCAGAAAGTACTGATGGTAAATCAAACAAGAAAGCAAATGAAATCTCTTACTGTTGTCAGTGTGTCATAACAATAAGAAAAAAAGCCCTGCTGGATCAGACCAACTACCAATTTAGTTCATCATATTGTTTCCCCAGGTGTCAACAGCGGAAACACATGAGCAGAGCATAATATCAGAACAATAGTCCTTTCTGGCTGCAATTGCCTAGTTACTATGGAAGTCAAGGACATACACAGTAGAATCTGGAAGAAGAATACAACCATCAGACTAAGGAACTTAACACTGAACTAATTCAACCCCATGCTGTGTGTATGTGCTTTCAAGTTTCCTGTTGACTTATAATGATCCCATGATTTCATACAGTTTTCTTAGGCAAAGAGATGGCTTTGTCATATTTTCCTCAGAACTATAGCCAACAGCACCTGGTATTTGTGGCAAACCAGAGCCAATTCTGCTTAATTTCCAAGAATCTGGTACTTTTAGTATATCTCCACCTGACCCATGCTACCTTACAGGATATAGATATGTAACAATATCATACCTAACAGGTATCTATTTAAGAACATTTAATAAAAATAATTTATTTCCTTCTAAGGCAGTGGTTCTCAACCTGATGTTTTGGCCTTCAACTTACAGAAATCCTAACAGCTGATAAACTGGCTGGGATTTCTGGGAGTTGTAGGCCAAAACGCCTGAGAACCCAACGGTTGAGAACCACTGTTCTAAGACATGGTGGAAGAGAAGGTCCAACATCTTGAGGCACATGTATCTGCACTCCGTGATATTGAGGAGAAATAGATTTTCTTGGAAACAGCTGGGCAGATTGTTCTGGAAGAGAAACACACAGGGGATGTCCCTGAGGAGGAGATTAGTTCTGAAACACAGAAGGTAAACACTTGGAAGTAAGTGAAACATAGAAGTAGAAGGACCAGGAATAATTCTAGGAATTTGGAGCTATAGAATCCATTCAAATCACTTTCCAGCATCAGTGATGATGTGAAACAACAGGAAGCACAACAGTGCTTGTCCTCAGTGCAGGTGCCCCTGGAAGAATCAGCTCCTGCCAAACCTCCAAGGAAACCTGTGGTGGTAATAGGGATCTTCCTCTTGAGAGAAACAGAAAGAGTAGTTTGCAAACATGAACAGGATGACTCAAGAGGAGTGCTGTCTCCCTGGGGCAAAAATCTGTGATGTAACAAACAAGTTGAGAAGACTTCCAAAAAATGAAGGAATTACTGAGCGGCATTCCATGGACGCCGATATTAAAAAACAAGGGAGTTAAGCATGGATGGGAGTTTTTCAAAAGTGAAATACAAATGCAAACAGTGCCAACAAAGAAGAAAAATAAGACAAGTGCAAAGAAGCCAGAATGGATGTCCAAAGAACTTCTAACTGAGCTAAAGCTCAAAAGTGACATGCACAAGAAGTGGAAAAGGGGAGAAATCACCAAAGAAGAATTCAAACGTATAGCCAACACCTGTAGGGAAAAGGTTCGCAAGGCTAAAGCGCAAAATGAGCTCAGGCTTGCCAGGGACATAAAAAACAACAAAAAAGGTTTTTTTGCTTATGTTGGTAGAAAAAGGAAGAAAAAGGAGGCGATAGGGCCACTGCAAGGAGTAGATGGGGTGATGGTGACAGGGGATAGGGAAAAGGCAGAACTGCTTAATGCCTTCTTTGCCTCGGTCTTCTCACAAAAAGAAAGCCATCTTCAACCTCAGCAACATGGAATGGACGAAGGATTGGGGGAAATCCAACCCCAAATAGGGAAACAAGTTGTCCAGGAACACCTGGCCACTCTAAACGAATTCAAGTCCCCAGGGCCAGATCAGCTACATCCAAGAGTATTGAAGGAACTAGCGGAAGTTATTTCAGAACCACTGGCAATCATCTTCGAGAGTTCTTGGAGAACAGGAGAAGTCCCAGCAGATTGGAGGAGGGCGAATGTGGTCCCTATCTTCAAGAAGGGAAAAAAGAACGACCCAAACAATTACCGTCCGGTCAGCCTCACATCAATACCAGGCAAGATTCTGGAAAAGATCATTAAGGAAGTGGTCTGCAAACACTTAGAAACAAATGCGGTCATTGCTAATAGTCAACACGGATTTACCAAAAACAAGTCATGCCAGACTAATCTGATCTCTTTTTTCGATAGAGTTACGAGTTGGGTCGATACAGGGAATGCCGTGGATGTAGCATATCTAGATTTCAGTAAGGCCTTCGACAAAGTCCCCCACGACCTTCTGGCAAACAAACTAGTAAAATGTGGGCTAGACAAAACTACGGTTAGGTGGATCTGTAATTGGCTAAGCGAACGAACCCAAAGGGTGCTCACCAATGCGTCGTCTTCATCATGGAAAGAAGTGACAAGTGGAGTGCCGCAGGGCTCCGTCCTGGGCCCGGTTCTGTTCAACATCTTTATTAACGACTTAGACGAAGGGTTAGAAGGCACGATCATCAAGTTTGCAGATGACACCAAACTCGGAGGGATAGCTAACACTCCAGAAGACAGGAGCAGAATTCAAAACGATCTTGACAGACTAGAGAGATGGGCCGAAACTAACAAAATGAAGTTCAACAGGGACAAATGCAAAATACTTCACTTCGGCAGAAAAAATGGAAATCAAAGATACAGAATGGGGGACGCCTGGCTTGACAGCAGTGTGTGCGAAAAAGACCTTGGAGTCCTCGTGGACAACAAGTTAAACATGAGCCTACAATGTGATGCGGCAGCTAAAAAAGCCAATGGGATTTTGGCCTGCATCAATAGGGGAATAACGTCTAGATCCAGGGAAGTCATGCTCCCCCTCTATTCTGCCTTGGTCAGACCACACCTGGAATACTGTGTCCAGTTTTGGGCACCGCAGATGAAGGGAGATGCTGACAAGCTGGAAAGCGTCCAGAGGAGGGCAACTAAAATGATTAAGGGTCTGGAGAACAAGCCCTATGAGGAGAGGCTTAAAGAGCTGGGCATGTTTAGCCTGCAGAAGAGAAGGCTGAGAGGAGACATGATAGCCATGTACAAATATGTGAGGGGAAGTCATAGGGAAGAGGGAGCAAGCTTATTTTCTGCTGCCCTGCAGACTAGGACACGGAACAATGGCTTCAAACTACAGGAAAGGAGATTCCACCTGAACATCAGGAAGAACTTCCTCACTGTGAGGGCTGTTCGGCAGTGGAACTCTCTCCCCCGGAATGTGGTGGAGGCACCTTCTTTGGAAGCTTTTAAGCAGAGGCTGGATGGCCATCTGTCGGGGGTGCTTTGAATGCGATTTCCTGCTTCTTAGCGGGGGGTTGGACTAGATGGCCCTTGAGGTCTCTTCCAACTCTACTATTCTATGATTCTATGACTTGTCAAGTCCACAGATCATTATTCCTTCCTTTTGGTCCATGAGGGAACTAATGATATTTCAAGCCATAGCCTTCATAATATCACATGGGATTACAGGGCTATGAGTAGAAAGCTGAAGGGCCTTGATGCATAGGTCATTATTTCATCTCTCTCTTCCCAGTTCAAGGTCATGGCTCAGGAAGGGGGAGAAGAGCAATAGAGATGAATAACAGTTTTTAAAAATCAGGTGATGACACTGGGAGGTGATGAAAATTATGATAGGTCATGGAGAGGGGAATTCAGAGGTAATGGAAGATATACATTTTCTTCTTAGTGATTAATGTAGCATGATGACCAATAGCAACTTTTTATGCAACAGCAGTTTTTCTTTAAGACAGGGGTCCTCAAACGTTTTAGGCCGAGTACTGATTCACAGTCCCTCAGACTGTTGGGGGCCCAGATTCCTATGCGCATTGCACATATTTTATTTGTAATACAAAAAAAACCATGAAAGAACAATACAATATTTAAAATGAATAACAATTTTAACCAACAGGATTTCAATGGGAAGCGTGGGCCTGCTTTTGGCTGGTGAGATAGTCAAGTTAATTAGGATTGTTGTTATTGTGTGCCTTTAAGTCATTTCAGACATAGTGTTACCTTAAGTCTAAAGTTTAGGATGGGAGCAAGTAAATGGCCTTGGAGGACCACATCTGACCCATGGGCCTTAGTTGGGGGATCCCTGATTTAAAATATTGGTATGTACTTATCTGCTGGTTGGCCCAGCATTTGCTGCCATCTTCCTATTCAAAAACAATGTTGAATGTGACTCCCAAAAAGATTAACGCAGGGCATTACTATTCATCCTCACAAGCAGGAATAGGAAGGTAGAAATAAGAACCTGTGGGTATTTTTCATGGTATGTGTAAGATACATTCACAGACTTCCTCTCCAAGCTGACCTAGGTTCCATTATAATAATCTAGAGTCAAGAAACCAATTCCGTGGTAGTGTGGAGAGCAAAAAAAAAAAAATTATCCTGCCACTATTGCATCTGCAAAAGTCAGATAGCAGAGTTGTTTAGTTATATTTTTGAATTTGTACCACCCAAAAATGTTTACATGATCCACCACTTGTATGCTAGATTCATGTTTCTTCTGGATCATGAAACAAGCTAAGTGAGCAGAGACTCTGGTTGTAGAAAAAAGCAAAATCTTATAATGGTTGTAAAATATATAAATGAGTATTCTATTTTGGGGCAAGGTTCTTGAGCCAGTGGTGGCCACCTCAGTGTTCTGTTTAATATATCTGACCAGTAATAAGCACAATGGAATCAGTGCTGGACTACAATATGGGAAACAACCATTCAAATCCTACTCATAGGAAGGCAATGGCAAACCTCATCTGCCAGACCTTAGGAGGAAATCTCTATGATCATCATCATCATCATCATCATCATCATCATCATCATCATCACCATTTAATTACTTATTAATCGCCCTCCATCCACGATGCTCTTGGCGATTTACAAGATAAAATTGTAAAGGATAAAAATACATACATACAAATATTGATAAAATTAACATAGATTAAAAGCTCTAGTAAAGAGCCAGGTCTTGAGTGCTAGGGTAAAAGGCCCTAACTCACGCCTGGCTCTCATATTGTTGTGACTGCGCCTTCGGGGATTATGGTTGATGGTGATGGGATTAGAAGAGGAAGGAAAAACCCTCGCGATGAGGGCTCATTGGAGGAGTTGCGCAGGAAACAGATTAGAGAGCTCAATGGGGAATCTTCTGAGGAAGATTCAGATGGGGAGTTTGGGGAAGAAATGGATGCTGGTGAACAGGTGGTGGCTGGGGAAGTGGGCACTGAATGGGCACAGCCACCGGAGATGTCTGGGGAATTGGGGCCTATGGATACTACTGAACCTGGGGTATCTTCAGGAGCAGATCCCACTTGGGATGCTTGGAGAAGGGAGGATGGTTCTTTAAGTGTGCATGGGGTTGAGTATGGGCAGGATGATTGGAACTCCGACGAGCAATTAGGCACGCCTGATCCACGAGCCCTAGCTGTGTGGAGTTCTGATTTGGAGTAAGATCTCGGACACCTGGTGTTTGGGTGTGAGTGTTTGGACACCCAAGAGGAATGGGAATAAAATGGGAATGTTTGGTCACTTCACGTTGCGTGTGGCAAGGTGTTGCTGAAGCGCCATTGGGATTTCTGTGCATTCAAGAAGACTGGACTGGGACTTTGCTTCTGATGTAAGTTATCTGGGATTGCTCTGCAACGGAGGGCTGGAACTGTGTGGGTTTCCCTGGACTGCACTCTGATTACTATTTCTAGCTGCTGTTACCATCGTTGCTTGGCTCTTTGTGCCATTTCGTGGACCTGGTTTTGATGACTGCACCCTTTTCGGACCCTGGATTGGAATTTGACCTTGCTTCTGTCTTCGCCCTTTGATTGATGACTACTCTCGGCTTTTGACTACTGGCTTGCCCTTCGGACTCTGCTGCTGTCTCCTGACCTGACCTTGGATCCTCCTGACGACGCCTCTTCACCCTTCTCTTGGAGCTCCTGGCATTATCTGCACCGAGGAAGCAGTTTACTGCATTTCTAGTTTGTTTGTCTTCAGACCAGTTTAGTGATTCTTTTGGGAACTGTCCCTTTAAATCCACAGAGCCGGCTGGCTGCTACAGTAAGGGCTTGATCCCAAAGTGCCTTTTGCACTAGTTTGTTTTGCTTTGTTTTCCTGCTTGGAGTTCCGGATTTAAGCTACTCATTGTAGCACTTGGAAGGTTTCTAGTCCTTATTTGTTTTGCCTATTTTTTAGAAGCCAACTCAATTTGTTTCCCAAGCTGAACTGAAGCGTCTTTTTAGTTTTATTTGAATGCCTGCGTGGATAAATAGGTTGGCTTGTTAAAACATACTTTTGAGATATATTTTTGTTTGGACTGCTTTTGAAACACAGATAGTTAAGTGTTTCAAGCTATCTTCTGTGTTTATGTTTACTTTTTGGCTTATCTCCTGAATAAACTCTGTTTTGTTCATTAATTGGCGTCTGACTTTTGACACATATAGGGCGGCAAGGCATTCCATAAGGCAGGGGCAGAAATAGAAAAAGCTCTGCATCTGGTCCTTTCCAGGTGCACTTCTCTAGGACCAGGTACATAAAGTAAGTCTCGTTGGGATGGTCGTTGCGACCTCCGATGATGGGAGAAGGAGAGACGGTCACTAAGGTACAATGGGCCCTGGCCGTAAAGAGTTTTAAAGGTTAGAACTAGCATCTTATATGATAGGGTTGCTGTAAGTGTGAGTCAAGGCATATAACAACAAAAATCCAATATTCCAATGAAGGAGGCTAAATCTATAAAAGAGCTACATAACAAAATATTTTATTGTTTAAAATAATGGGTTGGAAATCATCTACAAGAGAGGAGAAGGAATCCCAATTATGAACTTGAAACACATGAAAACAGTGAACACATGAAAACAGTGAAACAAGCTATTTTTATATATATACTAGCTTGGGGTCCCGGCGGTGCCCGGGTTATTAGTAGACGGCATTGAGTTGTTTGGGGATGTGAGGAAATATCACTTAAGTTTGGTCCAGATCCGTCATCAGCTGGGTTCAGTGCTGTCTGTATAAGGGTGAACTACAACTCCCAGAGCCAAAGGAGAATCACCCCAAAACCCTGCCTGTATGCTCAGTTGGGCATGATGAGGCAGTGTGCCAAGTTTGGTCCAGATTCGAAGTTGGCTGGGTTCAGTGCTGTCTATATAAGGGTGAACTATAACTCCCAGAGCCAAAGGACCTAGCAACCCGAAAGATAGTTGCATCTATCAAGTAGGAAATAAGGTACCACTTATAAAATGGGGAGGCAAATCTAACTAATTTATGACGTTGGAATGAGGAAGTGGCGTCACAGTGGATGATCTCTCGGTTCTATGTGTATATGTATATAATGTGATCTGCCCTGAGTCCCCTTCGGGGTGAGAAGGGCGGAATATAAATACTGTAAATAAATAAATAATGTTGCCTAAGTACCTGATGTTGCCTGGGTTCATTTGGTAAGGATATATATTAGAAATATGCATTTTTGGATTTTGGATTTTAAGAATAAAGCTATTAGAAAATGCATAACCATATAAACAGAACCATTTATATACAGTAGAGTCTCACTTATCCAACATAAACGGGCCGGCAGAATGTTGGATAAGCAAATATGTTGGATAATAAGGAGGCATTAAGGAAAAGCCTATTAATCATCAAATTAGGTTATGATTTTACAAATGAAGCACCAAAACATCATGTTAGACGACAAATTTGGCAGAAAAAGTAGTTTAATACGCAGTGATGCTATGTAGTAATTACTGTATTTATGAATTTAGCACCAAAATATCACGATATATTGAAAACATTGACTACAAAAATGCGTTGGATAATCCAGAATGCTGGATAAGTGAGACTCTACTGTATATATAAACAGATCACATTATATACATATAGGGCAAACATTCAATGCCCTTATACACACAGAACCGAGATAGAGACAGACGCAGAGGCAATTTAACCTTCTCCTGAAGGGATGTTCGATTCTGGCCACAGGGGAGAACAGCTGCTTCATCATCCACTGTTACGGCACTTCCTCATTCCAACGTTGTAAATTAGTTAAATTTGCCTCCCCACTTTATAAGTGGCACCTTATTTCCTACTTGATGTGGTGGTACTTCCATCAGCCCAAGATCAACCTATTTACGTACTGCCGCCTGACCTTGTTGAAGGAGAGTGCTGTATCCAAAAGACCCAGGCAAAAGCTGCCCTGTTTGGAACAGGGAAGATGGCCGCCTCTTTTGCGGCCTAGCACAATGGAACCTGCCTGCAAGGCCTGAAACGTGTTAGCAAAATGATCAAAGGAGGCTTGGATTGGGGCTTTGGGGGCTAGAAGTGTTCATAAGCATATCATTAAAAAGATAATAACAATGTTCTCTGCTGTCTTTTGAGGAAAGTAGGGCCTTACAAAGAAGTTGAAAGCTGAGGCAAGATGGCGTCCTTCTTTTGGTCCATCAGCATGGGGCCAGCCTGGAAGGCCTTAAACATGTCAGCAGAGGGGCCAAAGGGGGCCATCCGTTGTCAGTGGGTTCATGAGTCCTAGGGGTGATGTGTGTCAAGTTTGGTCCAGGTCGGGCCTTCGTGGTGCTGGCAGTGGTGTTTTGGATTACAGAAGTGTAGGCCAAACGCTGTTAACTGTCCCAAAGCTAGCGTCGTTCTGAGGAGATAAGTAGGCCGAACGAAGCCAGTTGGTAGTAGTTTTTGCCTCAGCGGTCCCAATGGCCTGTGAAAGTGGAGGCCAATCAGAAAGCTGACCCATATTCCGCCAGGCCAGTCAAAACGCGAGCACATATTCCGCCAGGCCAATCAAAACGCGAGCACATATTCCGCCAGGCCAATCAAAATGCTGCCACAAACATACATACAAACATTCACTTTTATTATATATATAGATTAAAATGTTTAGATCACAAGCATCCATTCTAGTATCTCAATATGCCGTAATGCTGTTTGTTGCTGGTTTGATGACATATGATAGTAGTCTATCAAGTGCCATCAAACCAGCAACAAAACAGAGATTTCCTAATCTACAAAAGTCTTCCCTATGTTTCCTGATTGCTATGATCACAAGACATGATACATTACTGTTGGAAGTGCTTACTTTTAGATTCTGAAAAAAAAAGGAGTGAAAGATAGGGAAAAGACATCTATACTTAAGGCTGATATAAGAAATGGGGAATAAGGCCTTATGAAGTTATAGAATCTCTTTCTTCTTAAGGAAGGTGTGGGTGTGAATTTGTATATACAGTAGAGTCTCGCTTATCTGACATAAACTGGTGGGCAGAATGTCGGATAAGCAAAACTGCTGGATAATAGGGTGGGTGCTTGCTCGCCCACCCTCCCTCCCTTGCTCACTCACCAGGCTGGGCCCCAACAGTGGTGACGGAAGCACCAAAACCCGGCCTGGTGAGTGAGTGAGCGAGTGAGCGAGGGAGAGCATTTGCCACCCTCTTTAACTCACCTGCTCTCCATCCCTCGCACACTCACCAGGCGGGGTCCCGGCAGCACCGAGAACCAGCCTGGTGAGTGAGTGAACAAGCGAGGGAGGGAGGGAGGGCTTTTGCCGCCCTCCTTCACTCGCTCACCCTCCATCCCTCGCTTACTCACTCACTCATCAGGCCGGGTCCTGGCAGCACCGGGACACTGCCTGGTGAGTGAGCGAGAGAGTGAGCGAAGAAGGGAGGATGGCCCTGGGCATCAGGGTGCCGGATAATACGGTGTGTCGGATTAGCAGAAGTCGGATAAGCGGGACTCTACTGTACAATAATTATCTAGATATAGGACTTTAGGGCAGTGGATTGGACTCATGGACCCTCTTGTTCTATGGCTGTCTGAAAATGAATTCCAAATCCTCTAGCAAGCATGTAATACACTATTTTTAATCATGATCCCTCAGAAAGGAAGGATAACTTGTTTTTCCAGAATCATATGGGGAGAAAGGAAGCCATGAAGAGGTTATATGTTACTTTCACATTTGTGAGTGATAGTTACCAGTTTATGAGAAAACTAAAAGATAAAATTTGTATTTGGCAAGCATATACATTACTGCTACTGCAAATTATCTGTTCTTCATTTCATGGATTTGTGAAAGCAGGGTCTTAAAAGTCTTAAAAAACTACATTGTTGTCATTGGCGAAAATGCTACTGTTTTGTCAACTTGTATCTATGTAGATATATACATGCTCTGGAACCCAGCATGATCTGGATTTCATATCACATAGGCAAAGAAAGAGAGAAGACTGGTACAAACCCCTCTGGAGCACATGCATAAGAAATATTTTGTAGTAAACAGAAAAGATAACTAAGTCAAGAATTCATCACCAGATGCATCAGAGCAATAGCATATATGTCACCGGGTGACCAATGGCAAACTATGGTGACCCTCTCCCCCCAACTTTCATACTATGGATGAAGACAAGGAATACTCAGAGGTGGTTTTGCCAGTTCTTTCTCTGAAATATAGCCTACAGCACCTGGTATTTGTTGGTACTAACAAATACCTATGAGCACTAGCAAGGTACTAACAAGTCCAAACAGAGCTGATCCTACTTATCCAAGATCAGACAGGGTCTGGTGCTTTTGGGGGTATTTAGGCCACTCAGAGACATTATGGTTGGAAAATAATGTGGAGAATGTAACCAGTGAGTATCGTGACTTAGTTCCACTGTCATCAACAGAAGCTATGAACTGACTAGCTTTGTGGGAAAAGCTAATATTCCAACAATTAAAAATGGTGTTATGTACTATAAGAAATTACAATTACAGGAATCATTGCAGTCTATATAAAATCCAAAATTGACAATATATCAACAGTGTATATTTCAAAATGAATGCTTACATTTATTTAATTTTGGGGCCGGGCTGTGGCGCAGGCTGGTAAACAGCTGCTGCAATACATCACTCTGACCATGAGGTCATGAGTTTGAGGCCAGCCCATGGCGGGGTAAGCACCCATCAATTAAAAATTAAATATAGCCCCTGCTCGTTGCTGACCTAGCAACCCGAAAGATAGCTGCATCTATCAAGTAGGAAATAAGGTACCACTTATAAAAAGTGGGGAGGCAAGTTTAACTAATTTACAACATTGGAATGAGGAAGTGAGGAAGTGCCATCAGAGTGGATGATGAAGCAGCTGCTCCCCCTGTGGCCAGAATCGAACATCCCCTCAGGAGAAGGTTAAATTGCCTCTGCGTCTGTCTGTCTGTTGTCTCTGTCTCTGTTTGATGTGTTTATGGGCATTGAATGTTTGCCCTATATGTACATAATGTGATCCGCCCTGAGTCCCCTTCGGGATGAGAAGGGCGGAATATAAATACTGTAAATAAATAATAATAAAGATTATGTGCCAATTTATGGAATGGAACATACTGCTGTACAAACAATGGATAAATTATTTTGTAACGTTGTAATATGCTGTTAATTTATATTGACACTTTTAATCAAATAGAGCAGAGCTAAACAGCTCTGCCCCACTTACTGAGAAATATATATAATTTTTAAGCTGTTGCATTAGAAGTGCACAGTTGCACCACAAAAAACAGAGGCTTGTAACTTGCCATTAAACTACCAACTAATAATTACCTGCCCTTGTGATATTATTTGTGTTGTTTTTAAAGTACTACTTGTCCTTTTCAAAGTCTTCTCTAATCTTGAATACGGGAAATAACTGTGCATAACACATACAAGTCACTACTGTAATTACAAAACTCTTTTGAAGGAATGCAAGTTAGACGACAGGCACTTAGCTGTGCTCAAAAGAAAGTGATAAGATGCAGTGAAAAGAAATGTCAGTTATTAAGAGAAAATATATATTGCAGCAGTCTAAACTAGAACTGCCAGGTCAACTGTAACACATTCTACAGGATATGCCAAACATACAGCATGAAAATCCAATTTGAATTCCAGTTTTGGGAGAAACATAAGAGTATAAACAAACAAGCAAGCAATCAAACCTTTTGAAAAAATATTTTGTACAAGGCTTTGTTAATATGGAATTAATGCACAGAATAGCAATAATTTGGAAATACAGGAAGATGCATTTCTCCTGCACAATGCCTATTAATATTTCTCTTAAACATTGTATATGTCCAGGTGATAAATTCTGTTCTGTGTAACATTTCCAGTCAATAGCCAGAATTTTGTTCATTAGTCCCTAGAGAAGATGCACTGAATCAATTGTTGGAATGAGAGTCAACACATAAATAAATTCAAATGTTTCTATGAATCTACTGTATTTGAGAGTACCAGTAGGAATCAGGTTATATTTATTACTGTCATACTAAAATATATATCATTCTGTTAACTATTTTTAACTATTGCATAAGGGTTGTTACTTCGCACTCTTGTTCTGAAGTCTATTCAAATTAAGCTAAAATTCTCAACTGCCTACATTAACATTTGTCATCATAGTATTTTTCCTTAGGAAGAACATCCAGATCACCAGTTTCATAGTACGAGAAACAGAGAATAGGAATCTTATAACAATGGATGTGGAATGGTCTTACTGCAGTAAGTTGCTTTTCATTGACATTTTCCAGAAAGAAAAAATCTAAGTACTTGATCAATACAGAGCCCATGTTTTTCTCTGTAATTAAGGACCTCATCCCATTAGGGGCAGAAAGTGGGGGGAATCATTTTCTTACTGTAGTGTTTCATTCCTTTCTGTTTTTAAGAAAAACAGATTTCACATGTGATGGACTCTGTCCATTTCTACAGCAAATTTGAGAAATATCAAAATTGCACATTTTCTGAAGAATGTCTTTTTAAAATTACGGTTAAAGTTAGATGCAAGACATTAATGGCGATATAAAGAGCATCAAGGCACATTTAAGAACACCCACACTTTCACACCACTAAAACAATATAACATTGAGAATTCCAAGTATTATTATTATTATTATTATTATTATTATTATTATTATTATTATTATTATTAAGTTTATTATGTTTATTTATACCCAGCTTTTCTCGCCACAAATAAATTCAAAATTCCCATCCCAGTTCAAACTAAGCGCCTTTAGCCATTTCTATTAGAATAGAGAGCTCTGGAGTTGATTGCTCCCCAACTCCAAAAACCTCAATTTCTACACACTTTAGAAACAGAGTCCCACAGGCATGTGATGGAAGTACTCTTGTGCCGTTTAATGGACTCCATGAAAAGTCTTTTAAGCGTTTAGAAACAGGGGAAAGCCAGCATATGATGACGTCCTAAGTAAATTTAATACATTTACTGTATTAAATCAAACCTGTAGAATAGCAGTACCAATCTATCCTGTTTTCTAACCTAAAACACAAACACACACAAAAAAACTGCTCAGAGTTAAAGCATAGCAACTTTTTTAAAAGTCCTTTCAATAACATCAATTTTGTCACAATGATGTGATTTGATTCAGATGAACAAATAAATATGTGACACTGCAAGTATTCTTGACACTTGTGTGCTATTTATTAAAACAAATTTATAGAGTTCGGGAAATGCTCCTGAGAATCAGCTCCCTGAAGTTTGACTTGGGCGGATGCCAAACTGTTTCAGGTTTAGTTCTCAAGGGTATTGTTTAGAAGATAAATTACTTGATATCAGATTTTGGAAAAGGCAGAATTACCATCAAGTCTTGTTGCATAACAATTCACCAGAGAGAGAGAAACCTTGTATTATTCATTCATGCTTACAATGATGTAGCAATACACATTACAGGAATTTAATTTCAGTAAAATGTTGAGAAAATGTCATTACTGTCAAGAAAATAAGCCACTACATTGCAACTTTAGCACAGAATTTAAACAGTAAAGTTGGTCCTCTGTATCCATGGATCTTGCATCCATAGATTCAACCGTCCACAGCTTGAAAAAATCTCAAAAGAAAACCTTGATTTTGCAATTTTATGAAAGGCACACCATTTACTAGGCCATTGTACATACCGTGTTTCCCCGAAAATAAGTCAGTGTCTTATATTAATTTTTGCTCCCAAAGATGCTCTAGGTCTTATTTTCAGGGGATGTCTTATTTTTCCATGAAGAAGAATTCACATTTATTATTACTGAACAAAAAAATGAACATTTATTATATACTGTACAGTAGTTGTCATCACAAACCAGCATAACCAGACAAACTGTGAATCCTATCAGGAATTTCTTATTACTACCATTATTTCCATGTGTATGGTACACACATTTATTGATCCTGCATGCTCTGGTGTTCTGTTCAATGGGCATGCTTCCAAACAAAAACTTTGCTAGGTCTTACTTTCGGGGGAGGCCTTATATTTAGCAATTCAGCAAAACCTGTACTAGGTCTTATTTTCTGGGGATGTCTTATTTTCGGGGAAACAGGGTAATGAGATTTGCACATCCACTGATTTAGGTATTCACAGTGGGTTCTGGACCAAAATCCAGAAGATATCAAAGGCCTACTGCAATGTTCAATCTGTAGCATTATTACTAATAAAATGAATATCTTTATTACAACATTCTTTGCATTCATCATGTGTCTTTCTCTAAATCAGAATAATTCAGTGGATTCATTTGGATATATTCTCCAAGATTCTATATAATACATTAAAAGCCAGAAAAGAAGAGTAATTTCCTTAATTATAGCTTACTATCGTAACTTGACATTAAAGCTTACTATCAAACTAGCCAGGACATTGAGCTGCTGCACAAGTGGAAGCAATATACTGTACAAAGATGTGGGAGAGGGCATCTTCTTCTGTGACACTCTGGCTGTGAAATGTCTCAACTGGCAGCAATGGTGTTTTCTTTCTGTCACTAGATTAGAACATGGTCTTTTTATCAAAGTCTTGGGGCTTAAGAATTTTGATCAAATCTGTCTACATTTCAAACTGGTTTAATCTGCTTTTAATTTTTGAAATGTTCAGCTATTTTGAACTGTTTAAATATGTTAAATTTAAGTTGGTCTAAATTATTCCACATTGATTTATCTGTACACTTCTTGGAATACTGCAATAAAAATATCCCTATCTCACAAACATTTAAGTAACTAGCTAAATAATAAATATACCTAGATTTAAGCTGACATTAAACCCTAGATATTTGTTTTCAGCCATAAAATGGTACTGTAGCTTAAGCTAAGGATTGACACTCCAACAAAATGAAGGATAACAAGTGAGACAGAGAGAGAGACTGACTGGTAATAATAATAATAACAACAACATAATAAACTTAATAATAATACTTATATTCCGCCCTATCTCCCCAACAGGACTCAGGGAAAATCACAGTACACATACACATTCAATGCCATTTGGACAGACAGAACAGACAGAAAGGAGGTATGTTGTCTCGAGGTCCAGCTTCGGTGCCTTGGAGGTTGTGCTCAGATTGAGCCACAGGGAGTGCTGTTGCTCCATTCTCTATGATGAAGAGCCATCAGGGCTTTCTCCTTCCTTTTGGTCACCTGCATTTCTGGTCTTAATCAACATCCCCCACTTAATTAGTGGTACCTAATTCCTCTATTTACAGCTCTAAGCTGTTTTCGAACTACTTAGATAACAGTGAGCTGGGCTTAACAGTCGGGTGCTCACCCCGACCGGGCTTCGAACTGGCCACTTTTCTGTTGATAGATCTTATTACTGCTGGTGATTTTCCAGCTGTGCTAAAGCCCAGCCCTGGTTGGTCCCAAGTATCATTCCCAGTTGCTAGATTATGTTTTAGCAAGTCAGAAATGTTACATTCCAACCAATGCACTGTTGGCTATCTCCTTCAAAATACGTTATCTCTGAAAGCTTACATTTAATTAATGGTAGTTCATATGAATAAAAACTAAGTATAAGTGAAGAATTGTGACACAGTTTTTTTATTGTGCGCTATAAGGATAAACATTCTTATCAAGTAGCAACACTCTTTGAAGTTAATACATCCACTATACATTTTTGATAAGGATACCATGGTGGATGGTGCAAAGACTTCGTTTTCCTTATGTTGTGATTAGCATATGCCAGGACCTCCATAGTTTAATCCTCTTCAACTGTCTTGGACTTCAGAACTCCAACCACTATAGCTAATGGACAAGAATCTTGAGAGCTGTAGTTGCACTAGTTTAGAGAACGTTAACTTAGAGGACTGCTTCTTAAACCATGAGTCCCAACCCCAAATAGGGTCCCATAAAATAAAATGGGGGTCGCGAAAAAACTGGCAACAGTAAAACATTTCTGAACACCACCTAGCAGCTCTTTTAAACCTTTTCATGAATCTGTTAGCAACAATGTGCAGTGTTTACAGTGGACTCTGCAGAAAATGCTTCAGCTGTACTTGTTAAGTAAGCCTTACAAATTCTGATTTATTATCAGTAAATGTTTGGTATCAGTAATACCTATTTTTATCCCTACCATATATACCTAGGGTTGCATAAAAATTTCTTGGGCAGAAAGTGGTTGCGAATAGAAAAAGTTTTAAAAGCCTTGACATAAGAGAGTAATTTAAAATCTGGAATAGCTATATTGCATCAATCGTGTTCCTCATGCTTGTTAAACGTTTACACAAAACTACTAAGGATATTATCTAATGGTTTGGGCTAAGTGTTATCTCCATTCTTCTGCTGTATGATTTTAAACATTTCTGTCTGATGAATAAGCCACTGAAATTTTGAAAACTTGGATGATACATTTTCTGCCTTTGATTGCCAAATAAGGATATTGTTCTTTTCTGGATTTTGTTGTATTTTGCTGTATGGTCAACACCACTACCCTTCAGTATGTCATTCTCTGGTTGACACTCATCTTCTGTTCTCTCCCTGTATGTCTCTCATTGGAATTGTCTTATCCTATCTTGAACCGTATCTGTGTAGGATTCTGACATAGATGACAGAGTTTCAGAGTATTGTGGGCAGGGAACCAGATTCCTCTGAATTAAGATTTACAACATTTATTCAGCCTGATGTGCTGCTGAGAACAGGGTTTGTAACCAATTCCATGCTGTATTTTTCTTATGGATATACTTTTAACTGTTTAAAGACAACATTTGTTTTAATTGTTGGTTTGCATTTTAGATTTTTTAAAGAATATTACTGTGACTTCTATCTTAATCCTTGAGTTACGTCTTTGGAAGAAAGGCAGAGAAAGGTTAAAAAAAATAAGCAAGAAAATTGTGCTAGATATGACTGCAGTCTCTTTTAAAGTCTTTGACAGTTTTGGACCAAATTCCTAGCCTGACCATCTTTTAACATAGAAGGAAAGTCAAGATGCAAATAATCCAAACTAACTGTTCAAATAAACCTGTGGACATGGAGTGAGTTCAGACTTCTGAAAAATAGTATGTGTATGCTATTCTCACCACTGGAGGAAACTCCAAATGCAGCTGCCAACATAGAGGATCTTACCTTTGGATGGGGGATCCTTTTTGGTCTTGTTTTTTGAGAGTCATGGCGATAACATGACAACAATCCTATTCTTATTCGCTTTAGAGATTCATGATCACACCAAAGCTTTTTTTATGCCATGGACATACACTTGTTGCTAGACACTTTTTAAAGTTGTCTAGCACATCAGAAATAATGCTATGCTGATAACAGCTGGAATGAATGAAAGAAACAGAGGGGTATAACATTTCATATAGCAGGTATTATACCACAGTTTGTCAAAAGCAATATTCTGTCTTGCTGTTTGTCAGAGAAGGCAATCTCCCTGCATATCACACCATAAATGAGAGGTAAAAATAAGCTGTTTTTATTCTATACAATTTCAATTATGTGTTCTTGTTTAAAAAATAGTGCTTTAAAAACATTGCTTCTGCAAAATTTATTTATTTATTGTGCTTTGCTTCTTTAAAAAGTAACAGGGAAGAAAAAACTCAAAGAACAAACAGTTTAAAGCCATCTCTCTGCAGTTTATTTCCTACTGATACATTTTGAAAAGAATAAAAACTTCACCACATCAGACAGTTTCTCGGTTTCAAAGCCAGCAGCAGCAGCAACTAGTGTAACCCTACCTAATTGAACAATGGATTTCCTGATGCAAGTGTAAATGCCCATTATAACTTTAATAAGTCTTTTTCTCTCAGTAATCCTATGGTAAATGGCTGGAATGCTTCGAAGTCCTATTTACATACTTGTAGGCACACAGAGAATTAATGAACTATTTTTAGTTCTCTTTTTTCCCATTTTTACAAGACTGTGGTTGGGAAATACTATCACTTCCTGCCAGATTAAGACATGTCGAATTTGTTTTTCTCCACCTTCAAAATTACTAAGCTTTATTGTATATATCTCACCTGTGATTTTCTACAGTGTAAACTTTACCAGAAAAAATTGGCAACAGAACTCCTGAGCCAACATAGTGTGGAGGAATTTCACTTGCAAATTCGCTGTATCTGGTATTGAAACAGTTTAATAACTGAAGAGCATGCACTTTCATGTAATTCATAATTAGAAAAGTACTACAAGTGCATTATTTAAAATCATTCTTTTGTTATCAGCATCAGTTTTAGACAAAAGCTGGGAATCATCTGTGAGCTGTGGCAGACCCAGGCTGTTCAAAGCAATTGCTGTTCAGCATGAAAGCTGCAATGGAGGTCACAGAACAGGTCAGGAGGAAAGATAGTGTATCGATTTCACACCAGGAATAGAGGCAAAGCCAGGGCCCACTGTTGCCGTATGTGATGTATTTCACTACAGTTTAAGGCACATTTCATTCCAATTCAGGAGGGGGTGGGGAGCAAAGGGCGAGTGGATTTCACACAGAATCATGATGAATTCTGAACTTGTGTATTTCAGTAAATACTGCCTTCCTGACATTAAGTATTTTTCTATAACACAGTGAATATAATGGAAATTAGGCTGCAAGCATGTAGCAAATAGTACTAGCAGCCAAAAGGATATTGCATAAAGTCCATTTCCACAGATGTGCCATTAGATAAAATATTAAAACCAAAATAGAACCTTGTTCAAAAAAAGCAGTATTCTGTAACATGAAAATGCATCTAAAGATTTTATTCTATATAAACAATATTAGGTATCACAAGCAAAATTAATAAAAGCTTGAAAGCTTTTATTTTTTTGGAATTTATTTGCTGAAAAATGGAAGGAAACTATTTACCATATATCTTTTCATTATTATATTTTTAATTTATCAATCTTCATGACTGGAACAGATAAATGTGGTAGAAGGTTTGGTTAATCCTTCACAAGAGATCTCTCAGATTCACACTGAGATATTTGGCACGTGTTTCAAATATCTACTGGTTTTAAATTATGTTACATAATACCCATCATGTAACAACTAACGATTATTGTCTGGTACAGTATCAATCCTGGTTTGGAGAAGACTCTTTCAACGTCATTCCACCATTTCACGAGTTGGTAAACAAGCCAGAGGTTTCATCCAATTACTTTATTACAGCAAATCTAGAATGCCATTGGTTGCAAGACACACACTTCTTTTTGAAGCTTCAATTTTTGATGAAATAGCTTTCTTAAAATATTTTTAGAATTTGTTCTGCATGTTTCAACTCAATAGTCGTCTTGGCTTTTTGCTAGTTCTATGGGAGTTGGGGAGGTGGGGAAGCAGGAGGCAGGCCATATCTCAGCCAGACCATCGGCAAACAGCCATCTGGCTGAAGCTGAAAACAAAATGGCATGGGCTGGTGGAGCAATTGGATCTGGAGCCCCTTCTCCTCCCCCTCTCTTTTTCTCTTGAAGTGAATTTAAAAAAAAAAATCTAAAACCAGAGCTATGTAAAGCTAGATCCCTTCCTCCTCCTCCTTCTCCTCTTCTCTCTCTCAGAGGTAAGTATTTAAAAAAACCAAAACAGTCTGGAGTCATTTATGACTGGGGCCCTTCCTTCTCCTTCTTCTGAGGTAAGTGCACATTTTCCTGATTTAAGGACTCCAAAACAGGAAAAATGTGCATCTTAGATTTGGTGAAATATTTATTTATATATGACACTTCTACCCCGCCTTTCTCAACCCCACAGGGGACTCAAGGTGGCTTTACAGATAGACATTTATTTGATGCCTTTAAAAACAGTGTACAAAATAAACATTTAAAATCAAATTATAAAATACAGTTAAACAATTAAAAATATTTAAAACAATACCATCACAATTAGTCATGTGGTATATCCTAGGCAAATGTCAAGAGCTGGGGGCCTGCACTGGTCTTCCATGGAGCCTTGGAAATTTACACCATGCACTTAGAATCATAGAATCATAGAATAGTAGAGTTGGAAGAGACCTCATGGGCCATCCAGTCCAACCCCCTGCCAAGAAGCAGGAAATCGCATTCAAAGCACCCCCGACAGATGGCCATCCAGCCTCTGTTTAAAAGCCTCCAAAGAAGGAGCCTCCACCACGGCCCGGGGGAGAGAGTTCCACTGCACTTCCAAAATAATAATGTCCCAAACCACTGCTGGTTGAAACATGTGCTAAATATCTCAGTGTTATGTCACCATATTTCCAAGCATTTTCACACACTGTCACCTGTTTTAGGCCAGTGCAGCCCCTTTTTTTCAGACCACTTAGTGATCAGACTTCCTACTCCAGTCACTTCCTCTCCCAAAGAAAGCCTTCTACAGGGAAGATATGACTCCATATGTCTCTAAAAGTCAAAGCCCAAAACAAGTGGACTGTGCAAAGGGGAAAGGAACACAGCACCTTTCAGATGGTTTGGCACTGCATATGAACCAAAGCTGCACAAATTTATTTAAGAAAGGGTCTAGAACAGGGGTTCTCAAACTGTGCTCCTTGGCGCCCTTGGGGCTCCTCAGGTAATAGTGAAGGGCTCCTAGGCACTATGCTGCTTCCAACCACCTCCTCTTTCCTACTCCTGAGAAATGCAGAGAAATTAAAGTTTTGAGCTACCGAAAACAGCAGCAGCAACAGCAGTGTCTTCCTGGAGCACAGACTCTTTCTCCCTCGTCTACCTCACTGCACAGACTCATTTTCTTGCTACTTTCCTCCCATTTTCTTTGCTTACAAAACCCAAGTTCCCTCCCACCGCTCAGACGGTGCTTTAATTATGTTTTTCCTGTATGGCAGAAGGGGGTTGGACTGGATGGCCTCTGGGATTCTGCTATTATTATTATTATTATTATTATTATTATTATTATTATTATTATTATTATTATTATTATTGCATAGGCTGAATGGCCATCTGTTGTGGTGCTTTGATTGTGTTTTTCCTGCATGGCAGAAGGTTGGACTGGATGGCCCTGGGAATCCTTAAGTTCATGTTAGTTCAAATTGTTCTGCATTTTAAATATTACATTGCACTGTGTGAATTAGCTCACACAAATACTCTCCATCCATTTACTACTGGCCCAGACTATGCTTGATATATATACATTATAAGTAACATGAGATATAATATAATATATAAATATTTATTGGGGCCCATGAGAAACTTTTGCTTCAAAAAGGGTTCTGTGGCTGAACAAGTTTGAAAACCCCTGGTCAAGAAACTGAAATATGCATCTATTACAACATGTCATTAAGATGGGGCTACTGGATCCATGCATACCATTATTTTCTTATGCCTCCACCACAAACACGCATAAACACTTACAAAATGCCATTAAATTTAAGGCTAGAAAGATTTTCAGGACACTGCAACAGACATGTCAGACTGCACTTGTACTAATTTAAGTAAGCTCTTACCTGAAGAAAGAAAACTCTATAACAATTAGGCATGCTTTTAGTGAAACTACGGTGGAAAGTGGGCGTGTTCTCAAGAAATGCCATGCAGTTTCCTTTATGTCTGGAAAAATGAAATGCAAACAAGTGCACAGCATTAAATTGCAACTTTGGCTTGTAAGATGTTTTTACCAAAATATACCGCACCTTCAGCAACATTTCATTTGAGCGACAATATTTGGAGTAAATGGTCTGAACAGAAACTCTGAGATCGACACAAGGTATTTCCAGATAGGTTTTAAAAGTACAGTTAACTGCTTTAGAATCAGTTCTGCTCGTATTTAATGATTATCAGCTACAGGCACAACTGTCATAAGTAAGTGAGCCTCACTCTCATCCCCATGCAAGTTTGACAAGCAATTTGGTCTAGGCGGTGAATGATACTTCCTTGGGGAAACTAGGAGACTTCGACCAAAACAGGACAGAAACTCCTACCTTGTTCTTTGTGTGCTAGTAAGGGAAAGGAAGATTCAAACTCCTGTTGTATTGCTCAAAAGGGTTACTATTACACTGAAACTTATTTTTTTACAAATGTCTGTTAGTGTGTGCCTTCAAGTTATCCTTATGGTGACACCATGAATTTCATAGGGTTTTTTAAAGGCAAAGAATACTTGTAGATGGTTTTGCCAGTTCTAGCCTCGGAAAGACTACCTACAGAACCTGATTTTTTGTGGTCTCCCATCTAAGTACTAACCAGCCCTAACCCTGATTAGCTTCCAAGATCAGATGAGATCTGGCACCTTTAGGGTGTTGAGGCCCTCACATAGTAATAAGGAAGACACAGGCTCTGCCAATTCTTGTTAGTAATGCCACTGCCATTCTCTTTCTCTCTCTGAATTACCTAGTCTAATGTGTCACCGAATGTAGTGCGCACCTCAATTTTCAAAACCCTGAAACAAAAAAAGTAGTTGCTGCTAAATGTAATGCACAGGGGTCAAAGGTACACCGTAATTTGGACAAAATAGATGTGAATTACAGCGGCTGCATACTTATAATTCCTCCTTTAAAAACAAAAGTGATAGAAAGCTTTCAGCAATGGAAAATAAAACCTCGGGATGCATCTATACTGTAGAATGAATCTACTTTAACTTTAATAGGAGCTTCAGGCATTCCTGAAGTAGCTTCCCCATTTGCATTGGTTCAGCACTAAGATTACCATAGTACATGAATCGAATATGCACCCTAATTTTAGTAAGGTAATTTAGCCAAATAAAGGTTAGTATTATATTTGAGTAAATATGGTATTTATTTTATAGACATTCTACCCTATGAGTGTTTAACAACTTGGGAGCACCTACCAAAGAGGCCCCTTCATATGTCCTCACCAGGTGTCTCTGTGACAGTGGAAGGACCTAGAGGAAAATCCGCCAAGAAACCTAAAACTCACACAGACTCGTATAGGAGATAAAGTCTTTCACAGAGTCTGGACCCAAGCTGCATACACCAGTAAACTAGATTTCTCTCTAATTCTGCTTGAAGCATTTCCAAAACTATCATTTTAATCATATTTAGTACTTTTAAATTATTATGTTAGAAGTGCTGTCAGTCAAAGTAGTTCTTTCAGGATCTCTTGGCATGAAGAGCCTGAGAGAGGCAGCGCTGGCTTCAGAAGGGTGGTAGCAGCAGCAGCAATCACTTGTCATTGTGCCCCATCCCCCAAGAGCTGTGGCTGCTCTATGAATGTGCACATGGCGGCCCCTGCTTTAGGAGGTAAGTAGGGATTGCTTTTGCCCTCTTCCCAAAGCTATGGCTGCCATGCACACTACAGCCCATCTTGGAGAGGGGAGTGGCAGTAATTGCTCATGCCCCCCACAAAAAAAGTCCAAGAGAACAGCATGCACATTCACACAATGGTGTCAAGCCTTATATGTATGAAGCCTGTGAAGCTTCAGTTAACAGATCATTTAAAATCAAAGGGGTCCATATTATTCAAAAATATTTTAATTGCTTTTTTCTGCAATTAAAATTACCTCCAACTTAAAAGGTTCCAGGCTGCAGAGTAGGCCATCTGTCTGAAATAGACCCATACCCACATTCCTCATGTTCCCACCATCGTCTGTTCACATGCATTCCTGCAATCCATATCCTTTCCTCCTCCATAAAACAAATAGGTAGTACTAATCCTTCTTTCCCAGCACAGGTTGCAGAAAAATTCTTCTTGAATGTTTAATGGCAGATGACTGATGTTTTTTTTATTTTTACTGAGTATGGTTTATGAACCCAACTGAGTTTTTTGGAAACTGAAAAGACAGCCTTACACAAGGAAGGCAATTCCCCTGTTTATGAAGTACAGCTAAAAGCAATTACAGCATGTCTTGCTAAGATTCATGTAAATGTCTAAAACAGCCACTAGGTGGCAAGATACATGAATTTTTGCAATCCCCACATTAACTTATGGTGATCCTTGAAAAGACTAAAGTAGGCAAGAGATCCTTCTCAGACTTGCAGCCCTGGGATGAATAGGACCATCTGTAACTGAGCCTAGATCACAGCAGTGGTCAAATTAATCTGACCACTACTGTGGTCAGATTAATGTCCCACCATTTACCATTGCCTATATTCTTGAGTTTGGATTGACTGTTTATTGCCATACAGTAATCAAAAGCTGGTATTAAACATATAGTCTAAAATACTCTTACCTCACATTCCTCATAGACTACATTTTTGCCTTTATTCATTTAGCTATTTGAGAACTGGTTAAAAAACATGTAACCCTTCTTTTGCCCTGTATGTATCCTCCATGAGAACAAAATGACAGTAACACCCAGGGAAGCATCACAGGTGGATTTCGGAGTACTATGGAGTTCCCTGCCTTTAAAACAGGCATAGAGCCCTTTTGGGGGGATGGTGGCTAGGAACAGAAGGAGTCCAACAAAATAGCCAACCCAACCTAAAAACTGAACTGAAAACTGAGATGAAAAGCTGAAAGCCTAGTTTTGGCTAGAATTCAGCAGTAAGGGTTAAAGTATTATTCTACAGTACTTACCAGCTTCAATGAGAATAGTTTGTTGATTGTAAGCAAACCATTTTCTCTAGGCTTTAGCTTCCCAAACTATCTACAATATTATTACTGTTGTTACTGCTGAAAATGCATGCCCAGTGTGGAATAATAATAATAATAATAAAACTTTATTTATACCCCGCCACCATCTCCCCAGCGGGGACTCGGGGCGGCTAACATGGGGCCATGCCCAAAGCAATACAATATAATAAAATATAAAACAGCATATCATAACATAATTAAAAATAATACAATACATAATAATAAACATCACATCAAGAAATCAAGAAACAGTCAAACAAGACCAGGCCGCATGAACACAAAGATAAAACCCGGAGTGTGAGGGACAGAGGGGTACTCCAATGTGTACAGGGACATATGAGAGTGGGGCAGTTTAGAGGATAGATGTTTGGGGGAAGTAACACCGAAATATATAACAGAAGTTACTCACCAAAAGCACAGCGGAAGAGCCATGTTTTCAGGTCTTTCCTAAAAGCTAACAAAGTGGGAGCTTGCCTGATTTCAGTAGGCAGTGAGTTCCATAGTCGGGGGGCCACAGCAGAAAAGGCCCTCTCCCTTGTACTCACAAGGCGGGCCTGGGATAACGACAGTGGTGATAAAAGGGCCTCCCCGGATGATCGTAAAGATCGGGCAGGTTTATGGAGGGAGAGACAGTCACGGAGGTAGGTGGGTCCCGAACCGTTTAGGGCTTTATAGATGATGGTCTGCACCTTGAATTGGGACCGGAAGATCAACGGCAGCCAGTGGAGCTCCTTAAACAAGGGAGTGGATCTCTCCCTGTAACTTGCCCCCGTTATTAATCTAGCAGCCGAGCGTTGGACCAATTGTAATTTCCGGGCCGTCTTCAAGGGAAGCCCCACGTAGAGTGCATTACAGTAGTCCAGTCTAGAGGTAACTAAGGCATGTACCACCGTGATCAAGTCAGACTTCACGAGGTATGGTCGCAGTTGGCGCACAAGTTTGAGTTGTGCAAAGGCCCTCCCGGCCACCGCCGACACCTGAGCCTCAAGCGTCAACGCTGAGTCCAAGAGGACCCCCAAACTGCGGACCTGTGATTTCAGGGGGAGTGCAACCCCGTCCAGCACAGGCTGCCACCCAATACCCCGATCAGACAAGCGACTGACCAGGAGGGCCTCTGTCTTGTCGGGATTGATTCTCAGCTTGTTCCTCCTCATCCAGTCCGCCACAGCGGCCAGGCACTGGTTCAGCATCCGAGGGGCTTCCTTGGAGTCAGATGGGAACGAGTAGTGGATTTGCGTGTCATCTGCGTAGAGATGGCAACGCCCTCCAAAACTCCGGATGACCTCTCCCAGTGGTTTCATGTAGATGTTAAAAAGCATGGGGGATAAGATAGATCCCTGCGGAACCCCACAGGTCAATGGCCAGGGGTCCGAGCAGGTATCCCCCAGCTTCACCATCTGGGAACGACCCTCCAGGAAGGACCGAAGCCACAGCAGAACTGTGCCACCGAGCCCCATCCCAGAGAGTCGTCCCAGAAGGATATCATGGTCGATGGTATCGAAAGCCGCTGAGATATCCAGGAGAACCAGCAGGGTCACACTCCCCCTGTCCAGTTCCCTGCGGAGGTCATCCACCAAGGCAACCAAAGCCGTCTCAGTACTGTGCCCAGGCCTGAAGCCAGACTGCGAGCAGTCCAGAAAATTGGTATCATCGAGAAACCCCTGGAGCTGCGTGGCAACCACCCGCTCCAGAACCTTGCCCAGAAATGGGAGGTTGGAGATTGGTCTGTAGTTGTTACAAACCGATGGGTCTAATGAGGTCTTTTTTAGTAGCGGTTTTACCACAGCTTGCTTAAAACAAGATGGAAATGACCCCTGACCCAAGGAGGCATTTATTATAGCCACAAACCACTCCAACAACCCATCCCTGGCCAGTTTAACCAGCCAAGAGGGACAAGGATCCAGAGCGCAAGTGGTCGCCCGCACAGACCCAAGAATCCCCTCCACATCATCAGGAAGGACAAGCCGGAAAGAATCCCATAAGATCGAACAGACAGGTACCTCGGTTACCTCCGCTGGGACCACAGTTAAGCTGGAGTCCAACTCACGACGTATCTGAGCAACTTTGTCTGCAAAATGGTGCGCGAAATCGCTGCACCGAGTTGCCAAGTCATCAGGAAGCCCCTGGGTCTCAGGAGGCCGCAGGAGCTCCCCAACAACTCGGAACAACTCCGATGGCCTGTTGGCCGCAGACGCTATGCGGGCAGTCGTGAAAGCTTTCCTGGCTGCTCGCAGAGCCACGGAGTAAGCCTTAATAGCGGCTTTAGCCCGTGCTTGGTCAGACACATCCCGAGATTTCCTCCAGATGCACTCTAGTCCCCTCCTCGCACGCTTCATCACAGCCAGCTCCTCAGTGAACCAAGGAGTCGACGTGACTCTACGCAGCGAAAGGGGACGTTCGGGAGCGATCGTGTCCAGTGCCCTTGCCAACTCGCTGTTGTAACGATCAGCCAGGACATTGACAGGATCGCCAGTCTCCAGAACAGGAAGATCCCCAAGAGACCTCAGGAGTCCATCCGGATCCATCAGCCTCCTGGGGCGGACCATCTTAATGGGTCCACCACCCCTGCGGAGGTTAGAAGCCACGGCGAAACTTAAACACATCAGATGATGGTCAGACCATGACAATGGAAGAATATTTTGCTCTTCCACTCTGACTGTCCCACTGTCCACAATAAAAACCAGGTCCAACGTATGTCCCGCCTGATGTGTGGGCCCAGATATAACTTGAGTCAGCCCCATGGTCGTCATGGCAACCATGAAATCCTGAGCTGCACCTGTCAAAGTGGTCTCGGCATGAATGTTAAAGTCCCCCAAAACTATAAGTTGTTGGGAGACCAGGGCCGAATTGGAGACCACTTCTGCTAGCTCGGACAGAGAGACTGCTGGGTCGCGGGGTGGAATGCATCTCACCATGATAAAACAGTGGATGTGGCTCTTAATGAGACATGCCACATTATCATAGGATGTCTACACTCTACACCACTGGAGAAATTCTACTATTTAGCCAGTATTGCACCATCTGACATCCATTGAGAAGTAGCAGCTTGAAATGAAAGCACGAAGACATTGACATATCTGGCCCATTCTCTGTTTGGATATCAGCCAGCATGCCAATGTCTTAAATCAAGAAACAGCTTCCTAAGATCCACAGAGATACTCACAGGAACACTTCAGCAAGTGAGAGTCCAATAGTGGCAGGTTAAAACCCGGAACCTCAATCAGTGGCTGATACCAGATGAGAAACTCCCCCTGGGCACACAGAAGACTGAGCAACTTGGAAGGCACTGAATAGACTGAGCTCTAGTATCATGAGATACAGAGCTAACCTTAAGAAATGGCTACAAAGTGAAGTCCACAACATGCGAGTGTGCAGTAGAGCAAACCATAGACCACTTACTAAAATGCAGTCTGCGCCCTGCCACATGCACAATGGAGGACCTTCTTACAGCAACACCAGAGGCACTCGAAGTGGCCAGCTTCTGCCAAAGGAAATTTAGTATAATGCCAAGTTTTACCTTTGTTTATGGTTTTGCTATACATTATAATTGTATTCTCAATTCGCTGATAAATAAATAATCATCCATTTCAAACTAAATAATCCTACAAACTGTAATATCATGGTATAGTTCTCTAATTTAATAGTGATCAATACTTGCCACAGATTAATTTTATGCATATGAGTAATTTTATATTATTTACTATTATTTACTGTGAAAGTAAGAGAGATACAAATGTTTATGCTATCCAGTCTTCATGACTGTTTTGATCCGATACATATGTAATATATTTGGCATTTTTTTTAATGAACATTTTAAAAACCATGTCAGTTTTGACCAAAGGCTACAGAACAAAGGGTGTACAAAATATACACATATTCTAACCCACACACAAACAAGAATACTTTTTCTCATTTTATATCTTAAACAAGTTCTAAGCAGAGCCTATTGCTTGAAAGAAATTCTGTTGCAAGTAGAAACTTTCCAGGTTGACGTGCTGGGGCAGAAAAAGGTCAGTCTTTAAAGCACATGCTCTCTTGGGAGGAAAACCTGGAAGGATGCTGTTTGAGCAGCAATTTATACTCCACACAGTAAGTCATTAGATGACAGTCAACATTGCAGGCCTTTGCCACAGGTTTGTGATGATCCTATTTCTGCAGCTGTGAGCAGTTATCATGCAGCAAAATAGTTCAGAAAATGTAACAGGTCAAAAGGGAAAAACTTAGAAAAAATATTTTTTTTCCTAAACATTAAAAACATAACATGGCTCATCGGTGTAGTGTTGTTGTTTTCCAAAAAGAGCCATAAAGCATTATGGTTTGTGGAAACACAAATATTATGAAACAACAAGATAGGAAAGGATCAGAATAAAGTTCATTGGAGCTAAAAGATTAAAGCAAATAATTAAATGCTCCTGGGACATTTTAAACACTTTCCATAGTTAAAAACTTTGCAGATATTAGCAATGATCTATTACAGGGGTCCCCAAACTAAGGCCCGGGGGCCGGATGCGGCCCTCCAAGGTCATTTACCTGGCCCTGCCCTCATTTATAATATAATATTTTTATATCAGTTTTAATAATATAATATATTGTATATACATATGATATTGATAATAACATCATTTTATACAATATAATACTAATAATAATACCGTATAATAATATTAATTATATGTTATATATTACATATATTACAGTATAGTGGTATAGTTCAATATAGTAATATATAATGCTAATATTGTGCTGTGCTAATAATATAATATATTGTATGTACATACAGCTGCTCTGAGTTCCCTTCGGGGTGAGAAGGGTGGGATATAAATGTAGTAAATAAATGTAGTAAATGAATAAATAAATAACTTTGGACGTAGGCTCGCCCAAAGTCTGAAATGACTTGAAGACACACAACAACAACAACAACAACAATCCTAATTAACCTGACTATCGCATTGGCAAGAAACAGGCCCACACTTCCTATTGAAATCCTGATAGGTTTATGTTGGTTAAAATTATTTTCATTTTTAAATATTGTATTGGTCTTTCATTTTTATTGTTGTTTTGCACTACAAATAAGATATGTGCAGTGTCCATAGGAATTTGTTCGTTTTTTTTTTAAATGATAATTCGGCCCCTCAACAGTCTGAAGGATTGTGGACCGGCCCTCTGCTTTAAAGGTTTGGGGACCCCTGATCTATTACATGTAAAGTAAATGTGAAGTAAATTATATGGCTTGTTCTCAACCCAAAATTCATATCAATCACTTAAAATTCATTATCTGACCGTTTCATTCACTAAAATGGAAATCATCATCATCATCATCATCTTTATTTTTAACCCACCCTCTCTCCCCAAAGGGATTCAGAGCGGCTTCCAAAGTACAACCCCCATATCCACAGTGAATATGTGAATACATAGATATTAACACTTTTATTTCTAATGCAATAAATAGCAGAGACAATGAAAAGAGGGTATAGCTTGTATAGAAGGCTCTAAGTAAATAAATAAAACTGTATATAAGTAAAATGGGGTATATGGGTTTCATGGATTGTACTGTATACCAAATTGAAGCTGCACTGAGCTGAAACTAAGTTCTTGATAATTCTCCTTGATTATGCAAAATGTAATTTATAACTACAAAATTATACAATCATCCTAGCACAGCTTTATACATATGTTTAAACCCTGCCAAAAATCAATAGGTCTACAAATGATTAACTTTTGGTGGATTGCACTGTACAGATAAAAAAATGACACAGAACCCTATGAGTGCTTTCCTAAGCAAGAACCATTTGAGATTCCATTTCCTTCAACAGAAATGACAGAAAACTGATACAAACACTTTGGGTGGCTTAAGTTCAAAATATGTGTGGAAGTTCTTGAAGTTAAGAAAATATGAAAGATGAACTGGTTGTCCAAGGCCACTTAATAAGCTCATGGGTATAGTAAACTTCTAACCAAAGGCTTCTTCTTCATTCACCAACCATATGGTCTGCAAGCTCTTGTTCAAGTTAACTATACAATAAGTGGAACATCCTGAAGGGCAGGATAGTGGCTGGCTGAACTATTTGACCAATCAACTATTTTTGCTCCCACTTTCCTCTGACAAGACTGGAAGCTATGATGCTTTGTTGCTTCTAGCAAACTATTGAACAGTTGTGGTCACATCAGATGAGTCTGGATACATCACAACAGAAAAAAATAAGTTCTCTGAGACCACATGTAATGAAAGAGGAAGCCAGTGAGGATGTTTTTGTTTCCACCATGCCACTGGTGTCTTCCTTTCTACAATAAATAAAAGCTTCAGAGGAAGAATATTCATTAGGACTTTGCACAGGTGGAAAGGATCAAATTCCTCTTCCTTTCTACCTATAGTTCCAATGATACTCAGACTTCCCTGCAATTCTTACTGTTGTTGAGTGTCATCAAGTCAATTTTGCCTTATGGAGACCTCAAAAGTGAGAGACCTCCAAGTCACCCTATAATCAACAGCTCTGCCTCAGTCTTGGTAAATCAAAGCTGTAGCTTTCTAGACCAAGTTGCTACAGAATAGTTTAAACACACTTTACTGACAAGAGTTTTAAACATGTATGTTAACTGAATTTATGCAATCACATCTCATTTGAGCCAGGAATTGTTTTAAGAAATATTGAGAGGAAACTGGATAGTAATGAAGAAAAATCTGGAGACATCAGAAGATTGTTTTGGAACAGTGTTTCCCAAATTTTGGTCTCCCAGTTCTTTTGGACTTCAGTTTCCAGAAGCCTTGGCCAAACATAAGGGATCATGGGAGCTTGAATCCTAAGCACCTTGAAGACCAGAGCTTGGAAAACACTAGTTTAAATGATAACTTTATGTAATAGAAAGGTTTGGTACAAATGTTAAAAATGTAAACTAATTATCTCACCAAGTTGTCAGGTTATTTCCCTAATCAACACCCATCACTAATCTTTGTATTAATACTAGATATATTTGAAGGAAAAAGAGAAATTGCACAGTTCCTTCACTAAACACAAGTATAAATTAAGTGTTTTGAAAAATTATATCCTTAAAATGAGTTCTGAGTCTCTGGGGGTAGCAATGAATTAGCTCAAAGACAATAAAAACAGTGATAAACCCAGGGGTAGAAAAGGAAATTTAAAAAGCAGAACAAGATTTTTAACATGAACTCTGCAACACACACTGTGAAACCTGGTAAGAAAGTGAGAGATAAGTTAAAAAAAAGTGGGGTGAAAGAAGAAAAGTAATCTTCCATGAAATACATGGCTATTGATGCACACCATTAAACCAAAATTGAATGGTAAATGCAAAAATAAATGAGAGAAGAAATGTGAAGAGTTAGACAAAAAAACTAAAAAAATATATAAAAGAACAAAAAATCCAAATAAAAATGGAAGGGAGATAACTCAGTATAGTGTGTATAAAATCTTAAGCGGTTTTTTCCCACCTGTATCAAGGGACAGATTTTAACTGATGCTTTTGACACAAAGTGCTTACAGGTTGAACTTTATAATAGGTAATCATAGAATCATAGAAACAGAGTTGGAAGAGACCACAAGGACAATCCAGTCCAAACAAACATGAATAGGGGTAAAAATCCAAATAACTCCTCTTATTATTGACAACTGCTAAATGAGGAATCACAAAGAAGTACAAAGAAGGCTTATTACTGTATATAACGATCTGGCCATTCTTTTAAAAAAAACTCTTTCAATTGGTCTTTAAAACTCTTTGTGCTAGCTCCTATGCACATTATTTTCCCCATATAATGTGGGTGAGGCATTATCTCTGTATGTGTATTTTTGCTATATATTTTACTTATTTGCCAACTTGATGCAAAAGGTCCAAAAACCAAAATTATCACATGTCATCACTTTTTTCGTTTTGGAGTGACTTGAGAAACTGCAAGTCGCTTCTGGTGTGAGAGAATGCGTCGTCTGCAAAGACTTTGCCCAGAGGACGCCCGGATGTTTGATATTTTTACCATCCTTGTGAGAGGCTTCTCTCATGTCCCCACATGGGGATCTGTAGGTGACAGCAGGAGCTCATCCATGCTCTCCCCGGATTTGAACTAGCAACCTTCAGGTCAGCAATCCTACCAACACAATGGTTTAACTCATTGCACCACCAGGGTCTCATCACTGGAGAAAGGGAAAATAAAGTTCAGCACTTCCGAGAGCAAACCTAGCAAGTTATCATGATTAAGGCAAGAGTTGGATTCCTTCACATCCCCACATTCACATTTCTTCTACCGTTTGTGTTAAGGACTAACAGTAACACATACATTTCATTTCAAATATCCCCTTCCTTATGTTTACATGCTGTAAACAAGCAGAAAAACTTTCACATGCAATATCATAGCTTTGAGCACCCGGAAAACAAAATTTTCAGGCCAAGAAAGAGGACAAACAGGTCATAGACATATTGGAGAACGTTATGTACATAGACACGCATCAAATGCATATACACAAATAACGCCTTAAAATTCATTTCAGGCTTGACTTTCTATAGTGTTCTAAGCAGCTGCTTGCATATGTGTAGCTTGTTGTCCAGAATGACAGCTGTATTTTCGCCTGTTTTGACATTGAGTCTGATTTGGGTGAATAGCTCATATCCATTAAAGTGCTTTTACAACACTGAATGACTGCCAGAATACTTCCTGATCAATTTTAAAAGCCAGCTAGCTGTCATCATCTAATCGCAACAGCAGAAAACAAATCTCTGGGGAATAAAACAAGATTTTAAAGCAGTTTTAAAAGCATGATATTAATTTTGAAACCTTCAAGCTATTTAAATAAGAATCCAAGGATGCTCCAGCCATATCTACATTTTTAAAAAGCAATGCTTTCAGCTTTTTGAAAAACCAAAATACTTGTTAATATGCAAGCATTCTAAAACACTTCTACCGTTCGACATTTTAACAGTGAGTTTAAACTCTAGCCATCTCCAGAAAGCATTACTGTGCTCATGATTAAACTCAGTTCCATAAAGCCCTAGACTGAAGAACCCCCCCCCCCCCCCCGCAACTATGCATAACGGGTGCAGTCAGTGTGCATCTCCCATATTTTCTTCCTGTGTAATTGAGGTATAGGTGCTTTTGAATATGCTTTTAGTGTTTTTAAATTGCTTTGGCTCTTTTAAGTTGTTTAAACTGATTGTGTTGTACACCATGAGAACCTTGGATATAAGATGGGACAATATTTAAATAAATAAATAGGAAATAGGAAACACCAATGCAATGATATATTACATATTTGAAACAATGTGTTAGCAAGAGGATACAGGTTGGAGGTGCTCATATATTTACCACAATGTATAAGTTGCATAGAACAGTATGACTCCCTTATCTCAATATCCATGCTTCCACTTACCCACACTCCAAAAACTATTCCCCGGGAAGTATTTATGGGTTTCCCTGGGTCCTCCAGTGCTATTCTTTTGTATGCTTCTAGTTCACAATTTGGTCATACACAGATCCAAGCTTAAATGGGCATGTTTTGCAATGGAAAGAAGTGCATTTTGGCACAGCTAAAATGTGTGTACCAGCTGCAATTATTCCTTGAAGTGCACTACATTCTATTTGGATTACTGCAGCCAGCATGATGTAATGATTTGAGTACTTGGCTATGGCTCGAGAGATTAGATTTGAATCTCAGCTTAGATAGAAACCAAGTGGGTGACCCTGAGAAAGTCACATACTCTCCACCTCAAAACAAGACAAAGAGAAACTTCCTCTAAAAAAATCTTGACATGAAAACCTCATGATAGGTTTGCATGAGTCTCACCATACATCAGAAACCTGAAGTCACACAAGTGCACTTTACATGAGGCTGCCTTTGGTAACGGTTCACAAAATCTAGCAAGTCCAAAAAACTGTAGCCAGGCTACTGGCTGTGGCTAGTTATAGGGAATACATTACTTCCTTGTTAAAAAAAGCCTTGTTCGCTACCAGTCTATTTCTAGGCAGAACGGAGTCTTTTAACGCTCTACAGGTCTTGGATCACACCTCTCTGTATCAACCATTATAACTAGGAGTTTGTTGCTTACATTTACCCCAGTAATGACAGCAAGGTGAGAAAGGCTATGGGTAGCATGGAAGAAAAGGATGGAAAAGTCGTGGTGCAGAAGTAGCAGGAAGAAAAGGATGTCATCCCTAAACTACCTACCTTTCCAACATGTGGTTTTCAAGGTGAGCTCAAAGACAATGTGGTCTGAGACAGGCAACTTGGACAACTGTCTGTTCCATGGCACAAGTGATTGTCTATACCCCTCCCTTCTTAGAAGACACGCTGTGAAGAAGTAAGCAGGTCAGATGCATCCTTCTACTTCTCCTCCATGCACAAGTTCAGAGTATGTGCAGCTACAGTAGAGTTCCGGTTATCCAAGTTAAATGGGCGGGCCCATTCTCAGATAACCGAAATGGACGGATAATGGGGGGCCTATTATTCAAGCTGGGGGCTTGGCCAGGCCGCGGGGAAGGTGCCTCGAGGGAGGGAGGGAGGCAGGCTCCGGAGGAAGTTCCAATGGAAGATTTCTTCTCCCCACTGAACTTGGTTAACCGGAACTCTATTGTACTTACCAGTAATACATACAGCACCAAGCTTTTCTGAATGAGACTCCTCTTTCATTTTAGAAGGCTACCATTTTACTGTTTTGTGTTTTATTAGCTTTATAGCTTTTCTTTAATAGTGGCATTTTATTGTGCTTTTCGTTTTACTGCACATCACCTTCAGTGTTCCTTGAGTGAAGAGACAACTGAGAAATACATTTAAATAATTAAATAAAGCTCTTTGGATGAACTATTAATGTGGTCATCTGTGACCCAATATCATTTTGATTATTTTTGGACTTTTCTTCTTACTGTCATAAACAGATAGCTAATATTTTTTCTCAGAGCAATCAAAAGTAAAAGTGAATAAAGATTGGCTGCAATCCAAGGAGCCCCTGTAGATATGCAAAAGTACTTTCAAGGGCTCAGTAGGATATTTGCCTTTTATTTAGTTTGATAGCCCCCTTCCTCACCGCCCTTCATGTGTAACATCACTAACTGCTTTTGAAACTCACTCATGGGTGGATGGATTAGTGCAAAATTTTCTAGATTGTAGCCTGTATCCTTCCTTTCTCCTAAATTTTCTAGGAAGTATCTGATCTCTTTTCCCAGAGCAACATATTCTGTCTGGATCTCCAAGCTGGTTATTATCAAGATACTGCTTATAGCCCCCAAAATGAGAAGTTAACCACACTGAAATGTGTACCTGTCATTTCTAAATGTGCTTTCCCGAAACAAACTTAAAACTACAGACAGGCCACCACTCACAAAAGGAATTTGGTTTATTACATTTGTTGTACTCCAGATAAATATTGATTTCAATCTTGGAATTGAGCTTGCATCAATTACATTGTACATCAGAGTCCAGATACAACTTACCTAATCATTCCTAGGATACGCACAGCATAACAATTGCTAGCACCCTCACAACTCAGTAAGATAAAGGGGCGTTCCTTTATTTGAACTTTTAAAGGATATGCTTATTTTTGGTGGGACAGTATAATGGAAAAAGATGCAGTGGTTAAGTGTGAGTCAATCCTCTGAAAAACTGCAACCATGATAACTACATCTCTGTTCTAGAGTGTTGTGCATATTTTAATATGCAGCTACTGAGTTAAAAGCACCCCTAATGACAGCAACATGATGAGGGGAGGTTTCTCTTCTACATTATCTATCTATTCAAACACCAAATTATTTGGCAACTGTGATAAGGGAGCAAGAGTACAATGACTTTCCTTTAATCGCTCATTAAAATGCTGATTGCCTGTGGAGTGAGACGTGCAGTCATGGTCAAACACCAAGTCCTATTGTGTGGTAACAGCTTGGGCTGTCCTTGGGCTGGGTGGGGTTGAATCACTGGCAAAGTAAACAAACAGTCTAATGCTGGAAAATGCAAACGCTTAGGCTCAATGAAGCCGTTAAGTAACTTTTAATTTCACAGCCGCAGAGAAGCTAATACTGCAGAGCACAAAAGGTCAGAGATAAAGAGACCTACCAGGTGCTGAAATAAACATTCATAGTTTATAGGAGAGCAGCACTCGGCACACATGAAATTATTTATTCTAATGTACAAGCCAAGAGTGAAATTAATTTCACACGGCTGTACGGAAAGGACCGTAGGGACACCTCCAACATCCGTAACACTTCTGCCTTTATGTATCTAACATAATATACAGATCACTGTACCTAGATTAATATAGTCGTATATAGCAGGATTTCTAAACAAAAAAGATAAACTGACCCATAGATCATTATACACTTCAAGGGCTTGAAGGCACCTGATCTAGCCCTGTCCCAACACTTAATTTTTTCCTAGTTTGGATTGTTGCAGTACCTCTTGTAGAAGAATGAGTTTCTTTCTCAGAAAAACTGTGTAAATCCCAACCCTTTATTCCCAGTTATTTATCCACCCTTCCAAGATTCTCACAATGCATTCTTAGGGAATTTATCTGCAAACACACACATATTTAGTAAGTACGTAAAAGTTTATTTGTATACCGCCCTCTCTCCCAAGAGGGACTCAGGGCGGTTTCCAATATAAAATCAGCATAAAACATTGAACAATAAAACATTGAAACATTATAAAATGCTATAAGAATACAAAAAAAACATAACAATTGACTAAAACAATCACATAAACAGAAACAATATAGTCATTCAAATAACATATGAATCACAGAAGAAGAAGAAAAGACCACTGGGATGGAGGAGAGGATGGCCTGGAGGGGCCACTAGAACTAAAGTGCAATGTTATGTTCTACGATGCTTTGGGGCAGAGGAATAAAGTGCAGTGTTTCAAGTCAAAGAGATGGCCTGTGCAACTACTATAGCTATGGGCTCGGTTAATATACACATATTTAGTGTATATTGCAATGTATATCAAACTCACTACAAATTACATGTGCATTATTAAAACTTAGTAATAGACTGGGCATAAGTGGGCATACTTTAGTACCTCCAATTGCCATTTTATGCCCTCATACCCAACAGTAATATATTCAAACCCATTCTGTGCTCCATATATCTAAAAACAGCAATTCTATGGATTTGCACTGCAAAAATTAACTCATTAACAAAACTGGTTTTTGTGTGATAACTGCTGTAATCCAACAATATTATATTTGACTTGAATTTTACCTTTTTATATTTTATTTGGCAAATAAGGGCCTGTATATGGGCCTATCTGTTGTAGGACGGGGAAAAGAAATTTCTATTTCATTACAGAGAATATAAGCTTAATAGTTATCTCCGGTATTTTCAATTAACCAACTCCACGTTTGTCCAACAAACTTTCATTGTGCATACTCATTAATGGAAAAATATGTTTCTTCTAGCTTCAGCTTGCTCACATTTTAGGAAATAGATTCTGCACGTAAAGTTAACATGGTATAAGTGAAAACCTCTTAAACACTGAGCATTTTTCATCAGTAAATTCATTCCTTTAAAAGGCAGCGTCCTTCATCAGATACACATTTATGACAGTTTCATCACATAAATGAATAAGAGAAATGAGTGGGTTGGCTTCACTCTAGATCAACAGATTTATCCACTAAGACAACAAATATGATGCAGTTTAAATGCACTATGCTTTTATCACATTCAGAGTAATCAGTTAAGAGGTTTTCATATAAAGCACCATACATGGGATGATCTGAATGCATTACTGTTAACAATATACTCTCTTCAGTTATTTATAGCTTATGAAGAATGAATGTTTAGAAAAGTTCAATTAAAAAAGAGTTTGGTGCTCCATCAAGTACTTTCTGCCTAGATAATTTATTCAAAAACCAGCTATACTCAACAAATCATGTACTATATGTCATTGACTTAAACTGACCTTTGCAGATAAGCATCACCACCACTGTCATCCTTTGCTTGATCCAAATCATAGATTGCAAAACACTGAAACAATATAGACTACTGTTTTACAATATTTATGGAATACATAACAAGGGGAACAGCTATTCTGGATCTTATCCTAACCAATACTGACGATCTGATCAATGGAGTGGGAGTGGTGGAATCCTCAGGTGGGAGTAACAATGTGCTACTGGAGTTTGAAATACAAATGAAGGGTGAAACTAAGAGAAGTCAAACATGCATTCTAGACTTTAGGAAAACAGACTTCAGGAAATTTAAGGAAATACTGAATGTGATTCCATGGACAGGAATACTAAAAGAGAAGGAAGTTAAAGGTGGATGGGAATCAGAAACTGAAGGCACAATTGCAAACAGTGCAAGCAAGGATTAAAAATAGGAGAAGTGTAAAACAACCATAATGGATCTCCACAGAACTTTTAACTGAGCTAAGATTTAAAAGAGACATGCACAAGAAATGAAAAGGGGGGAAATCATCAAAGAGGAATTCAAACAAATAACCAATACATGTACGGAAAAGGTTCATAAGGCTAAGGCACAAAATGAGTTCAGGCTTGCCGGAGAGATTAAAATCAATAAGAAGGGGTTCTTTGGTTATGTCAGTAGAAAAAGGAAGAAAAGGGAAATGGTAGGGCCTTTGTATGGAGAAGGTGGTGAAATGCTGGCAGAGATAGGGAAGAGGCAGAGCTGCTTAACACTTTCTTTGCCTCCGTCTTCTCCCAAAAAGAGATTGGTATTCAACCTGAGCAATATGGAGCGGATGAAGTAATAGCAGAAATGCAACCCAAAATAAAGAATTAGTCCAGGAATACCTAAATAAATAAATTCAAGTCTCCAGGGACAGATGAACTACATCCCAGAGTATTGAAGGAACTAGCAGAAGACATTTCAGAACCACTGGCAGTAATCTTTGAGAATTCTTGGAGATCAGAAGTCCCAACAGACTGGAAGAGAGCAAATGTTGTCCGTATCTTCAAGAAGGGGGGGAAAAGAGGACCCAAACAATTACCGTCCAATCAGCCAGACATCAAAACATCCTTAATGATTTTTGTGATAGTTTCAAGCATGGTAGATGCAGGGAATGCTGTGGATGTACATATCTTGAATCCAGTACAGCCTTCAACAGAGTCCCCCATGACTTTCTTGCAAGCAAACTAATCAAATGTGGACTAGGCAATGATGCTATTAGGTAGAGCTGGAATTGGTTAAGTGACCGAACCCAAAGGGTGCTCACCAATGGTTCCACTTCATCCTCGAAAGAAGTGACTAGTAGACTGCCACAGGGTTCAGTCCTGGGCGCTGTACTATTCATCATCATCATCATCATCATCATCATCATCATCATTTAATTACTTATTAATCGCCCTCTATCCAAGATGCTCTAGGCGATTTACAAGCTAAATTGTAAAGGATAAAAATGCATATATACAAATATTGATAAAATTAACATAGATCAAAAGCTCTAGTAAAAAGCCAGGTCTTAAGTGCTAGGGTAAAAGGCCCTAACTCACGCATGGCTCTCATATAGGGCGGCAAGGCATTCCATAAGGCAGGGGCAGAAATAGAAAAAGCTCTGCATCTGATCCTTTCCAAGTGCACTTCTCTAGGACCCGGTACATAAAGTAAGTCGCGTTGGGATGGTCGTTGTGACCTCCGAAGATGGGAGAAGGAGAGACGATCCCTAAGGTACGATGGGCCCTGGCCATAAAGAATTTTAAAGGTCAGAACTAGCATCTTATATAAACCACGGTAATCAGTTGGAAGCCAATGCAAATGCTGCAGGACTGGTGTTATGTGGCATTTCATGGGTGTTCTTGTGAGTAGCCTGGCTGCCGCATTCTGAACAATATGGAGCTTTCGGGTCGTAGACATCAGAAGGCCAACATACAGGGTGTTGCAATAGTCCAGCCTAGACATGACCGTGGCGTGGATGACTGTTGCCAGAGACTCATCAGATAGATAGGGTGCCAATTGCCTCGCTTGACGTATTTATTTATTTATTTATTTATTTATTTATTTATTTATTTATATTCCGCCCTTCTCACCCCGAAGGAGACTCAGGGCGGATCACATTACACATATAAGGCATACATTCAATGCCTTTAAGATAGAACAAAGACAAGACAAACATAGGCTCTGAGCTGGCCTTGAACACATGACCTCTTGGTCAGAGTAATTGGTTGCAGCTGGCTGCAGCTGGCTGGCTCACGTAGAAGGAAAAAGGCTTGGATGAAGATTTAGAGGGCATGCTTATCAACTTTGCAAATGATACCAAATTAGGAGGGATAGCTAATACTCCAGAGGAGATTGCCATTCTGCAACTGGAGACAGGTTTCATCGGAGTGGAGGCCAGGATGTGGGTGGTCATACTCAACTACTGGCTCAGAACATCCCATGCTTCCCTTGGTCTTGCCCCATTAATCATGGAGGATAACTTCCAGTCCACATGGAAACAGGCTGTAGCAACTAAAATCTCATCACTGGGCCCAGGGTTGCTACTGACCATGGAATCAATCAAGCCAAAGCACTAATCAAGCAACATATCACATTTGAAACTGAAAGAAAGAAGCTGGTAGCATAAGCTTTTGTAGACTTAAGTCTACTTCATCAGATGCATGCAGTAAAGTATCTAGGAATAAACTGTTACAACTATGAATGAAAAATGTGTGTATGTGTGAATAGAAATACAAATGCAAAATGTGTGGATATGGTGCTGAAGTGATGAGTTCAATTTTAATGATGGTTATTGGGAAACAAAGGGAGGAGGAAAGATATTCCTAAAGTCAAGCTGAGTAGATAACCATATGAATGATTGAGGAAGCTATTGAAATGTAATGTGTTGCTGGCTGGGAAACAGAAAAGAGACACGATAAACTGAGCAACAGAGTCCTCATGAGACTGGTAGGTTAACGAATGTTATAATATGTGTGAGTGTGCCAGGAAACCATTGTCTATGTACAACTTACTGTTGAAGGACTGGAATTTCTGGATAAATTCCAGTTTTGCTGTTTCTTTGTCCAATCTTCCTGCGTACATTTTTTGGTCAAGGATTACTGTTCTGAGGCCCAGAAAATTGTAAACTTGTGAATCTAGTGATGATGTGACCATCTTTATTCCTGCTTTTTCCCCACATTAAAAGTCACTTCATCATCATACTCACAAGTTAAACATTTCTACTGCAATTCACAGATACAACACTGCTCTAAAGGCCTTTTCCTAGGCACTTTATTTCAAACATCTGATGAAGTAGACTTAAGTAAACAAAAGCTTATTAAATCAACTTTCTTCTCCCCATTAGTCTCAATTGTGGTATAAGATTTCTATACACACTGATTCAGGCTAACACAACTATGTCTTTGATCTCTAAAATATGTACTATAGAAGTATGAAATACAAAATGCTGGAAAAAAGTATAAAATGCAAAAGAATTTCATAAATGAGATTTAACTACCAAGAAAGCCTGGTTGCTCAGTCACCACAACAAAAGAAATGCCTTAGAAAATGAATGTGAAAAATTCAAAATAAGCAAGAATTATGGCAATGTGGTAGTGAAAAGCAACTTCTGTAAGCAATGTCTGTCCATTACAACCAAACTATAAAATAAAAACCTGGCACTTTTCCCCTGTTGCTATCATTATTTCCATGACAGAAGATGATTAGAAACCTATCTAGGTATTGGAAGAAACATTTTATATACTAAAATAAGATTTGAGAATGAAAGTGGAAAGTGAAAACAACTCAGTTCACTGATTCTGGTTTTGAACCAAATCAAAGGGATGTCGCCATCTCTCCTAAAAGTTTTACAACTTGGGCACACATATATTCAAACACTTGACTACTTATGTAAACTACTTGTTTCAAACTACTACTCAAAGCAACACACAACACTTTTCACAGAATTGCAAAAAGTTGTTCTGAGTTTTCCTGCCTCTCCTTCCCACTGATATACCTGTAAAGTCTCTGGGGATCCAGAAATGGGAAAACTACAGATGAAAGAAATCAGACAAATCAGACAAATGCAACTTGATACATCAAAATTATGAAATATCAAATATTTTGGAAGTTGGCTGTTCCTTTTCAGGCTCTAGTTGATGAAAAAAGTTTCAATTAAAATCTAAAAATCAGCCTGATTGTCATATGAAATCTTGTTTGATAGAGCTGGAAGGGACTATAAGGATAATCTATTACAAACCTCTACTGTTCAGGAATATACAACCAAATCACTCCCAAATGAGATGTCCATACAACCTCTAGTTTTTAAAAAATCATGTCAGAAGTGAATTGAGAACATACTGCAAGTTGCTTCTGGTGTGAGAGAATTGTCTGTCTTCAAAGACATTGCCCTGGGAATGCCCGGTGGTGTTATCCTGCTGGAGGCTTCTTTATTGTCCCTTCATGGGAAGCTAGAGCTAACAGACGGGAGCTGACCCCATCTCGCAGATTTGAACCACCAACCTTCAGGTTAGTAGTTCAGCCGGCACAAGGATTTAACCCATTGCACCACCACAGCTCCCCCTAACCTCTGTTTAAAGACCGTAAAAGTGTGTCAATCACACTCTCAAACTGCTACTCTAATCAGGATGCCCTTAGAATTACAGAATATCTTAAAGAGGTGGAAGGAGCCAAAGGGATATCTAGTCAAACCCATGACATAAACCTCAAGCATCCCTGACGGGTACACCACTCAACCTCTCTTTGCAGATCTTCAAAGGAGATCCCACCACTTTCTGAAGCAATGTATTTCACTGTTGAATAGCTCTTAACAGTAAAAAACAGTTCTTCCTACTGTTTAAAATTTCTTATTATTGCTTATAATCTGTACCCACTGATTTGTGTCCTAGGAGAAAACAAGCCAGTGACATCTTCCATTCAGATATTTAATGAAGCTGTACTCCCAAGTCCAGTTCTTTTGCTCATTCAATAGTCAGAACTTGGGAGGAGAGGGGAAAGCAAATGTTAAAGAAGAGGCATATATAATAATATAATAATAAAACTTTATTTATATACCATCCTACCACCCCAAAGGGATTCTGGGCGGTTTCCAACAAAAAATGACAACCATTCAATGTCAAAATACACTAACAAAGAGAAATAAACAATCCCGCCCCCGCCCCCCAAAATCCCAAAATAAAATTCATGGGTCTACTGGTTCTTTTATTTCCCTTAGCAAAATCATATTTCCCTCAGATCAAACTGGAAGAAAGCACCAAACAAAATGGGTATTTTCCTATAAACATCCAATATAAGCATCCAATAGATATAACATGCATTTCCCTGCATGGCAGGAGGTTGGATTGGATGGCCCTTGTGGTCTCCTCCAACTCTATGATTTTAATTTCTTTCTTTTAAAAAACTAGTTGTCTCAAAAAGTCTTCTCCTATTACAAATATCTTTACATCAGACAAAAATGTATCTCAACAAGTATTTTTGGTAGCAAAATACGGTATTTTCCATTTCCATAAAACCATCCTGCAATAACTGAAATGGTTACCAATTAGCTTTCAGACACAGTGTAAAGGGCTAACAATTGCTATTATATAATGCTAAATGGCTTGGGCCCAAATTATCAAGAAGACTTTCTCTTTACATACCAACTGTCCGACTGCCTATTAGGACTAGGCAGCTATGCTTCTCCTGCTGACTGCTTCCATGATCCTATACCATTTTCTATGACTAAGGCTGCTAGGTTCAGTCCAACATCTAATGCTGTGTCTTCCACATCCCTAATGGATGGAAATAAGTCTGGATTTGAACAAAGACAAGAGTCCCTTGATGGCCATACCCATGTTTTGGAAAAGCTTGCTGCATTGACCTTTATAGCATACTTCTCTTGTTGCTTGCTGCCAGCTTGGAGATCTTTATTCCAACAATGCTGGACAATTTCTGTTTCTATCTGAAAAACTATTTTTCTAATCTTCTAAGCCTGCTTCCACTTTATTATATTTTACTCAAAGTTACTCGTAGTTTTCTAATCATAGTTTCTATAACACACTCACAGTTACATGAACGTTTTAAATGAACATTTCACTATTTATTTATTATTTACTTTATTTTTATCCCGCCTTTCTCCCATATAGGGACCCAAGGCAGCTAACAATGAAAGTAACATGACAGCATCAAATCATACATATCTGGGTTTCCTTTTTATTATATTTTTTAATCAAATAATACTTTTAAAATATTGTCAGTTTCCTAGAAGACAACTATTTTTCATACTGTTTACACATGTCTATTTATTCCCTGAGCATCACAGATTATTAGAGGATTCAAGATCAAGCGTATTGAAACACGGAAGCTTCAAACAATCTGTTGGCACCATCTTAGAGCCCTTTAGGTTACTTTTATATGTCTTGGGCCAAATAATTGCATATTATAAGCAGTATTGCTCAGCACGTTGTCAGGCAGTTCACATTGATTTGTAGGGTCATATTGATTTTTTAATAATACATCTGCCAAGTCAGAATTTCTAAACAAGGGAGAGAAGAACTTTGCTTCGGAACCTGTCCAACGGACAGAGATAGGGGAGATGTAAGAAAACTCCTCCAAAATTTGCAACTATCTGTACTGCAAACATGTTACACATAGAAAGAAAAGGAAAAGGATTTTACAAAATACAAACACAGAGAAGTTGCCATTTTTTGTGTACAGCCTTTAGGCTCTGCATTAGCCTGAACTGCAAAACTATGCCATTTGTGAATGGAACAGGATATATTCACAAAAATATTATTTTTGCTGTGGGACTCTATCAACCAACTTAAACACTTGGCTGTTAAAGTAGGCCTTATATGTGATAAAGGTGTTGATTATACATATAATGAAATAGGATTGCAGGTGTACAAAAGGCGGCATTGGTTAAAGCACTTTTCTTGGGGATAATATTGTCCAGTCTCCTAAATTAGAAAAATTTAACAGACGTTTCAGCACACTGTATCTATTTTGACATTTTCTTACAAATGAGTTAATCAAACAGTAACAGTAATGAAATCCTTAAAGCAGTGCATTTGCTGATGAGAACACTGTGACTACCTGCTCAGTAACATCTCACTACAGCTGCTTCAAGCCAGTTAAAGCCAATTACCAGCTGTGAAGGTTTCTGGAATGCGGAAGCTCATCATGACATTCTAAGCAGCACTGAGTATGATCCAGTTGGGATCCAATAGGGAGGATGTTGAATTTGCACTGCTTTCGTGAATAGTATGGTTAATCCTTTTAGAATTTTATTTGTGCTGTATGAAATTATGCATTATTTGTGAATTTTGTTATTTCTTTGCATAGCTTGACTCGCTTCAGAGAAAGACTTTAACCTATATACTTTATTAATCATATTTTATTCTTCATTGGCTTCCATCAAACAGATTTGCAAGAGGGTTAAGCAAAATGAGGCTCTCCAAAAGTTGTTAGACTGCAAGTGCCATCATCCTTAGCCAGCAGAATTAATTCTGAGGAGCGGTGATATTGGTGGTCAAATAACATCTACAAGTGTATACTTTGCATTTTAAATTGTATCTTTCTTTTTAACTTTGTTGTGAATTCTCTCCAGGACCAGTTATGGGAGAAAGTCCGAATATAAGTGAATTCTATAAATAGCAATAAAGTATTATCCCACCAATGGCCTTACCTTTTTATGGTAGTGAGGCAAGAGGCTATGCTGGTGATAGCAGTAGGGTCTTCTAGGAACCGGACTAAATGTGCCAAACAGCTACTGGGCAACAGCATTAGTAGAGGGAGACCCTGGCAGAGGATGTTTCAAAGACAACATCAGTGGCACCTTTATTAGTCATTCTTTTACCACAAAAATCCTAGGAAAAGAAGTCTGCTGAGATACTAAAGAGAAGAGTGCATTTCTGGAGAATTGTGTTGAGACCAAGGGTCTGAAAAGAAATGATTATCTCTGAGGTTAGAGAAAAAGCAAAATGGGAGGAAATGGAAAATGGGGCAGTGGTATTTTGCACAGGGCGCAGAAGAAGACATAGACATGACATTTTCAAGATCTAGGTGGACATGGACTATTGGACTATCAAATATTTTAATACAGTGGCTGAGATAAGGGAGTAAACCTTATGCAAAATTTAAATTTGTGTGACTTACTAGTTTGACGTAATTGTAACATGTTGCCATCGTGAAATTGGGTCCATCTACAGTTATAGATTCTGAGCTAAACATAATGGTCACAGGGGTCCCAATTACAATGGTGTATTTTCCTCAATAGTCTAATTCAGAAGAGTTCAATTTATCAAAAGGCATAATCACTTAATAAATTCACATCTGGCAATGGCAGTGAGGAATGGTATTGCCTTATAGCCCCAACTGGTGTTCCACAATGGGATGGCAAAGATTTTTCCCAATTAGTATTTCAATGAGGAACTACTGAACATTACACTTCCTAATAAATATTCAAGTAAAAGTGTGCTTATCCTTCAGTATTCAAGTTTCATGATTTTGCAATGCATTTTTGGGGTGGAGGGGTGGGCAGGAAAAACATTACAGAAATATATATTTCAGGAAACATGCATACAAAAATGCATACTTTGGGAGCACAATAATGTATGTCTGTTGAAAAATGCATTAAATTAATGAAAAATGCTTACAAAAATGAAGATATTGTTAACGCACACAAAAATTCATATATCAGGGATATTTGTGTCAGTTCCTTAAATTCTGCAAACTGGTATAGAAATACAATACAAGCTGTTTAAGAAATAAAAAAGTCAATGGAATCACATTTGACAGATTTGTCCATCTGCACAATACTGATAAATATTGTGGTTGATTTTTGAAAAACTCACAGTGATGATGCCATTGACAATGAAAACTGTAGCATATAGACCAGTTCTCACACCAAACTGGCTGGGGAAGGACTACAAAGGCGCCTCATGGCTATTCTCTTGACTTGAACTTAGCAAAGTTACCTTGTTCCTGGAGAAAAACTTTTGCCCAAGGTATACAAGGCCAAATTTAAAATGCTGCATTTTTCTTCAGCCTCTCTCTCCACATCTGACTAATGGCCTGTCCTTCAGCATTTTGGTCTGTCACAACAGCAGAGGAAGAACCATGTCTTTTCTGACAAGTAATGTACCCTTGACCTCTACAGTTGAAAAAGGAGCCACAGAAGTTTCATTACAAACTTCTGACAAACTTCAGAAAAATTCTTCCTAAGATCATAAGGATGTACAGCTTTTTTCTTCTCCTGAAAGGATATACAGATTAGTGTGGATACCAAATATTCTGAAATTTCAATATTAAGATGAAGGTTAGCTTACTACAAAGCTACACTAAGCATCAGCACTGTTCACTCAGCAAGCCATTCATAGGTTCTGTGCTTTTTGGAATCTGTTGTTCACTTCCTGCTGAATCATTCTTTGCTCTGCTTTTATTTTTGGCCTTTACTGTCCTCTGCTTTAGTTGCCCTCACTGCCATTGGCCACGCTGACCCACGTAATTTTGTTTCAGGGTATTCTGGATGTCACGAACAAAAATCGCATGAACTGTCACAGCTAATCTGATTAAACAGCAACAAACCCAAATGGTGCTAAATATAGTAAAGGGGAAGACAGAGAATGGTGTCAAGAAACTAATGCTAACAAAAGAGCCCGAAGCAACATTGAAACAATGTGCCAATGCTTCTGAGTATCAAAATATCATTCCAAATAAGAGACACAAAAAGCCATGAAACTAAATAAGAAGTTTTCACTGGCTTTAATAAAGATATATCCGTGGCTCCTCTTACTGTACTCTCAGTTCTATTACAAGGTACAGAATTTTTTTCTTGCATGTTTGCCAAAGTACAGTTTGCAAACACTAGTGTATAAACAAACCATCTTCCAGATTATTTTTAAAGTTGTTTCAAATAGAATATTCCTAACTCCAGATTCTGTACTAACTAGCCTGGTTCCTAGCTTTTTAAAAAATCCTGGAAACAGGGAGTCTGAAATCATGTTTGTGTGCGTATATGTGCCTTCACGTTACTTATGACAATCCATGAATTTCATAGGGTTTTCTTAGACAAGAAATATTCAGATGTGACTTTCACATAAAAATCTGCCCCTAAATTTAGATAATCTCCTCAGAATATCCCATTATTTAAGGTGAAGCAAACATGATAACTGCAGAGACAGCCTTCTTTATCAATGACATGTCATGTTTTAGATGCTAAGTAGTTAGTAACACTGATTCTTTGACAAGTATCCTATATATTCATATTTAGGTCTAGGAATTTTAGTTTATCCACAGGTAGGCGTGAGTACTGTATATTACCTCTTGACAAAAAGCAACCAGCTATCTTTCTGAATAGAGTAATTAAAAGCAAGAACTTATTCCACCTCAGGAGAACCAAAAAGAAGCTCCAGCAACATCTTATTCACCATGTTCACCATGGTGTCACTTCTGGCCTTTTGGGTGCTTGGATGAGGAAGGGTGGCTAGGAGTTACTGCCTCCCTTGGGCTACAGGGATTCTCTCTTTTTCCATGGAATGATTGTTAATTTATCCACAAATTGTATCAAAATCCATGATTTTGCGTCCGCCCCCCCCCCCCACAAACCTGCCCTTGACTTATACATGAGGTAGACTTATATGTGAGTATATATGGCAGGCCTGTACAACCTGTGGCCCTCCAGGTGTTTTGGACTTCAGCTCTCAGAATTTAGCTATTGGACAAGCTGGCTAGGGAAGTAGATTAAATTTTGTTTTTCAAATGCTAGAGAGCATGTGGAAAGAAACATCAAGCGGTAAGGAAGTAAAAGGAACAATAAACGAAAAGCAAGTACAAGTAGATGCATGTTCCTTTAGACTTCTCAGCAGCACCAGCTCATAGGTCACAATAAGGTCAATCCCCACTCAGACAATGACCTTCCATTTCAGCCTGGAATATTTGACAAAATATCCCTCTCAAAACAAATGCTACAATATACTCGGTATTTCATTGCAGTCCCTTGTTTCTTCTGGTAAAGGAAAGAAAAACACCGATCTTTTTTCAGCTGCTACAAGGCTTACATAGAGGAAATCCTACTAGGATTTCTTTTAAACTAGAATAACTCACTGAAATATTCAGAGAAAAGAGCTCATGATAGTGCTATATTCTTTCCTGAAAGCATCATTTAGACAACTGCTCGCAGATCCCTTCATGGGCACAGCAAAACCTTAAACTGTCTCTATTTGACTCTGCTTGCCTAAGGCATTAAGTTCAATCCACCATGTCGCACCTCAGTAACTCGACGCAGCCTAGAAAATTCTCACAGCCAGCTTCCCCAAGGGATTTGTTAAGTTTCACATGCATTTAGTTGTGCAGTTGGCCTGCTCAAATTGATAAACTTGTTGCTCACTGCTTTCTGCTGTACTCTTTTTTCCCTTTTTATCACCAAGAGAATAAATATGGCAAAGAAATAAGCTGTTACTGTGTTTGAAAAAGAGTCATTCAATTAAAAATTATTGCCGAAGCATCCCTGTTCCTTCTTCCATCCAAGAAGCATTAATTTATTTTGTTTCTAGGACAAATATACTACTGCACTTATGAGTGCAACAAAGAAAGTAAGTGAAAATAAATGAACAAAGAAATGGATACATAAAGGGAAAGCACATCAGATATATTTTGAAGATCGGGTACTCTATATTTAGACAACAGTCTTCTGTATATAGAAGAACTAAAAGACTAGTGAATAGATATTTGCCAAGCCATTGTGGGAAGTTATAGATGCCTTTACATCCTCTTCGGTTCACATCAGTCAAGTCCTGAAACAGACCGGTATAGAGAGATTTCAGACTTGTCCATGGCAAAATAAATACCCACCAAAAGAACTGAAGCCAAATCAGATTCAATTCAGAGATCTCAAGGAACACAGTTTGTGAAAACAGATGCATACCCCCTCAACATCTTTGAATAAGAAAACACAAATGATGCTAGTAAGAAAAAGAAATCTAGAACATATCAAGTTAAGTAGTTAGAATAACAAAAATAGACAAAAACCAGGCAATTAAAATGCCTTGGCAAAGAAACCAGTTTTGAGCTGACAGCAAAATGCAATCATAATAAAAAAAATATGTATATCCTGCTTTTCTCCCATGAAGGGACTCAAAGCAGCTTCAACCATATTAATAGTATACAAACAATAATCCAAACACATATATAAAACAAATAAAACAATAAAAATATAAATGTCTTAAAACATTTTAAAACAATATACATTAATGTGGTATCTTGTCAGGTTATATTGCACTTTGCTCCAGTTGACAATTTTTTTTTGGCATTTCTTGACACTTCAGTATAGATTTCTTCGCAAGTCCATGGATATCTCAAAAGTGGATGATACATCTGAGAAAACTCTCCATCATTGTTGGTACATGGTATACATGAGGTCAACAGAGAAGAGCCTCAACCAGGGTGCATCTACACTGTTAGATTTAATGCCATTTGACACCATTTTAATTCAATGGTATGGAAGCCTGGAAGTTGTTTTACAATGTTGTTTTACAAGCCTTTTCTGCCAAAGAGTGATAGTTCTTCACTAAACTACAAATTTCAGGATTCCATAGTATTGGGTCATGGCTGTTAAGGTGGTGTCAAACTGCATTAATTCTACAATGGAGATCAGGCATGGGCAAACTTTAGCCAGTAGGCTGTTAGGAATTGTAGGAGTTGAAGTTCAAAACATCTGGAGAGCCAAAGTTTACCCATGCCTGATGTAGATGCGCCTTTGATTATCTTAAGTCACTGGCAAGAGAGAAACTACCACAGAGAATCAAATATCAAACCATTTAGACCTCAACTTTGAATTAAACAAAATGATACCTTAAAAATCAATAATCTAGTTCATGTACTATTTTCATCATTTTAAATTACTATTTTTATTTATTGTTTTCAAATTATTGTAAACCACCTTGGGATCTTTGCATATAGGGCAGGATATATATTTACAAATAAATAAATAATACAATTATAACATTAAAGTCACTTACCCAATTGTATGTCTATGCTGCTTGTTATTTTTATACAAACTGCTACAGAAAGAACCCCACTGGGTGAAAAGCAAATCTCTCTCCAAAGATATTTAGAGACTTCCCTTCCTTACAATTGTGTCTCTGCTCACACAAAAGTCACTAAATCTGTTGGTCTGAAATTTGGCAGATTTCATCCACTCAAGGGCTTCTTTGACTACAATATTAACCCAATCATGTCAAAAAGTTTTTAAATCATAGAGCCCATCACAGCTGCCAGATATTGGTTCAGGGCCTGGGGGGGGTTTTTAAAAATCAGTGGAAAAGAGTAATAGAATTGTGCATCATCTGCATACAGATGACACCGAACTCCAAAATTCCAGATGACCTCACCCAGCGGTTTCAGGTAGATGTTGAAAAGCATGTGGGATAGAACTGAACCTTGCAGAACTCCACAGGCCAATGGCCAGGGGTCTGAGCAGGTATCCCCTAGCACCACCATCTGGGTCCGACCCTCCAGAAATGAGCAGAGCCAATGCAAAGCAGTGCCCCCAAGACCCATCACAGAGAGCCAGCCCAGAAGGATTCCATGGTTGATGGTATCAAAAGCCATGGAGAGATCCAAGAGAACCAACTGGGACACACTCCCCCTATCCAGTTCTCTGCGGAGGTCATTCACCAAGGCAACGAAAGCTGTCTCCGTCCTGAGACCAGGCCTAAGCCCAGACTATGATGGGTAGGTAAAAAAGGTTTAATTCCTTCTGCCTATATAGTACTACTAAATTACATATCTGTAATGTATCTTTGGCTATGCAAAAGAAAAATAGGATAAATAGGCAGGCAGGCAAGACAGACAGAATATTGTGAATATTGTTGTTGTTAATTACAATGATGACAAGTGTTAGGTCAGTTATATCACCACAGTCAAGGAATTCCCTCCTGAAGAGATAGGCTGGCTATCTCTTTTGTGCTTCTGGTAAGCAGCCAAGGCTGTATTGTTTTCTGTGGCTTTGGTCCTAAAACCAGGATTGGCTTTCAATACTACTTTAGCTCTCTGTGATTTTTAAATGTTAATTTTAAAGAAACATATCTGTTTTTAAGTAATGTCCTATCTGCTCTACATTGCCTTGAGGACTCCAGCAAGCTGAGTAGGAATAAATATTTCAATAAATATATAAATCTCTCTATGCTTCCCACTCTTAACACAACCCTGCAGGACCACAACCTAGGCTGCAATCATTTACTGACTTAACTATGAGCAACCAGCACTGAATGCAATGAGTCTTACCTCTGCATAGGCATATATAGTGTCGCAGACTTAAACCATGTGTGCAGATACTGCATGAAGGATAGATCTGGATATAAATACTTTTCATATCTGTTTCATTTCCAGCCACTACAACTTCATGAAAAATACAGCACGGCTCAAGAGGATTTGAGCAGTAATAGGCCATATCTTAAGGAAGTGCAGTGACTACAGATTTATTTTTCAGAAATGGCAAATGTTTATGCTAAATCAATAATATTCTGTATTTCCTCCCTGCATACAACGCTTCAGCCAAGAGAGAAGCAATTGTCCAGCTTCTCTCACATGTGCAGTTCTCTTCTAAGATTGCAATAGTCATACAGTTGTTATTAGTCATATTTATGTGCAAGTATTAACTATAAAGTGTATGTTCTTTGCTAATAGTTAATCATCTGCAAAAATCAGGAGTTAAGCATCTACTTAACAACAGGATTAAGTATTCATTCTTCCCAATGTATAAAAAATACCACTTTTTCTTATATATAGTATATTTTTTCATGTCATTTAGTACTGGAGCATATTGGGACCATCATGAACAAAGCATACAACCTTAAACAATCCTTCTAACTGTCTATAAGAGAGGTACAATACCAATCTGATTTTTGGAACATGTTGCCTAAAAAGTAAAATGGAGATCTCAGTGTCTAGTACTGCTTCTTGCCCATCTGTGCACATGCTGGTTGGTTGGATGAGCATCCCTTATCCAGAATTCTGAAATCCCAATACTCCAAAATCCAAAACTACCCATAATGATGACTTTGTTGTCTGATGCTTCAATGTACACAAACTTTGATTCATGCACAAAATGAGTAAAAATAAAATTCTCTTCAGGCTATGTGGTTTATTTGAAATATAAATGAAATATATTTCATTTATATAGTTGCCCCGAGTTGATGGGGCAGGATACAAAAAAGCTATTATTATTATTATTATTATTATTATTATTATTATTATTATTATTATTATTATTATTATTATTTTGGTCCTATTTCCAATATATCTCATTATGTACATACAGTATCTGCAAATAAAAGTATTCAAAAATCCCCAAAATTTTGGAACAATTCTCTTAGTCAATACAGGCAGTCCCCTTGTTACAAAGATCCAATTTACAAGTGACGCCTAGTTAAGAATGAGGGTGAAAGAACAAGAACAAGAAATCTAAATTCAACTTAAGAAAAAACCTACAAAACCTACCTTGTTTGTAACTTGGGACTGCCTGTATCACTGATGGTTTTGTGTGACTTTATTTTAAAAATATTAAAAATATAGAGAAGATGAGCAATCCTTCCCAAATGCGATTACTTTTATATACTGCTAATGCACATTATGGTCAACGTACATATTTTCCCCACATACTTAGGAAATAGAAATGTAGATTTACAGTTTTATGTTTCTGCTTTTAAAGCTAATATCACCTTTTCATTTATGAATCAGACAACAGATGATAAAATAAAACTTTCTTACAATTAGAAATCTGGAAAGTTTTAAGAGTGGGTCCTTCCCGTGCATATTTTCCATTGTTAATTTTAATTATGCTTTGTAGAAATAAATTACCTAAGTGGCAAAAAGAGTACCAGCAGGAATCCAGCAGGCAGGCAAAGCAACAGGAGCAGAACAGCACTTGTACACCTGTTCCACACACTTTAAATAAATAAAACAGTCAGGAAAATTTGGCAGTTTCTGATTGACACATACGTCTTATCATTCAATTTCACTTTCTGGAGTTTGGCTTTTTAAAGAAGGGGGGGAGATGAAAAGAAATGATTGCAGAGAAACTGTGAGATTTTCTGGCTACTGCTTGTGTCTGAATATCTGACCGCTTAATTTAAGACTCTCATGCACAACAAACAGAATTGTTCTGAAAGTATGGCTCTTTGGTGCTTGAACATGAAGGGGATTAAGAGCTATTTTTACTGAAAGCCTAATTTTCAAGGGATGTTTAGTCAAACTAAGCTATGCACATTCAAAAGAATTTAAAAAATCATAAGAAAGGTAGACATCAAAAAATATTGTCTGGGTTATTTGAAGGACTATACCTTCCTTTGTGAGCAAATTAGAACTCTTAGGTTTGGAGGCTCTGTCCTACCACCTTCTCAGGTCCTTACGATGGGATCATGGGACAGGATCTTCTCCCAGTTATTTCTGCCTTTAAATTTAACCTGACAACAGTCTCCTCAGCCTTTATGTCACAGATAGCAACTTCATACAGTAACCTATGCATGTTTTTAGAGTAGATTATTCTCTGCTACTTCATTCTGTGGGTAGAACTTGGTGTAATGGTTTTTGGTGTAATAGTTTTTTTGGTACAGGAGGATCAATATTGATTGAACATTAAAAGTAATGTCTTGACAGTGAAAACAGTTCAGCAATGGAATCTAAAGAGGTGGTGAGATCTCTTTCTATGGATGTCTTCAAAAAGAAGCTGGGCAGCTACCTGCTAAGTATACACTGGCCAGAGATTATGAACTAAGAAATGGGATGGACCTCATGGCCCTTCTATTCTGTGACCACCATCTGTCATTGCTCAGTGGGGTCCCTTCATCCATTTGGGAAGGTTTTGCAATACAGATGCAGCTTCAAGGTGGAAATTCATGGAGGACAAGAGTGTGGAAAGCACTTCTTCCATGAAGGAAAAATAATGGATACTTAATTTATCTTGTGATCTGAGTCATTATGTTGTGCTTAATTTCTGAATGCATATTAAATCTAGCCTGTTATTTAGATGACAGATGACAATTTTAAATACTTTGAGCTTCAAATATCTTATAGATCTGTCTTTCTGAGAATGAATGACACACTAGAATTTCCTATTATTCTAAACTATTCCCAAATACCAAAGGTGTACAGAGTTAATAATCAAAGTTCCTAAGGCCATTTGAAGGAGAAATGGGGCTTCTACTTTACAGAGCATTTCTGACCAGAGTTGTCTACAGCTTCAGGTTATTATGGTCTCTCCATGTTTATATGAATGTTGGAGAAAATGAACAATACTACAGTATCTTCATATCCTCCACACTATCACTTGAATGATTCACCGTGTTATGAAATGTCACCCTCATATGTAGCGGCATGAACACAATTATTCAGGTTGTCTGTGGTGTAAAAGGATAAAGGAAAATTAAAATAGTCATGTAAATGTATCATTATCATGTAAATGTTTAAAAGCAAATTGGGTCATGACTCAACCTGACACCAAAGAAGCACCAGTGTTGTCACCTATTGGACCCTTTAACACTTTTTAAATGTATTGTGTTGTTTAACATGTTTTTGTCTTGTTTAAATTATTTATTTATTTTTAATTAGGAATTGATTACATTTTAATACATTTTTCCTGTTTGTCTGCTGGGGATTGAATAAGGACAAGATTTAAATGTTTTCATAAAATGAAGAATAAATAAACAGAAAGATCTGAACCATTTGAGTAATATTCTGCAGGACAGACCCTTTCCTTTTCTCTCTCTCTTTTTTCTCATGATAAGAGGGGCAAGGTTTCTACATCAGAGATTAGTTCTATCAAGCATGTCTTGATAACAATCATCAATAGGTAGTGTTTTATCATTCGGATTTTTTCTACGTCTTAGATTCACATCCTTTCACACAGTAGAACAAGTTCTCATTTATTTATATGTGAAATGCTGTTTTAACTACCATGTTGGAGGAAAAACAAGTTTACTAATCTTATAAACCACTATCTTATAAAGAGCAAAACACAAATGAACAGTATTTGCTGCATTTTTGTCTAAAGTTTTTCTTCCAACATTGCTTTAAAAACACATTATTTTAAACAAGCAATACTTTTACTACACTGCATTGTGAGGAACATTCCTTTATTCTGATGTCATGCTCAAAGCTTTTCTTCTCAGAAGACATCTTTTGTACTTACAATCAAGCGGCACAAAAAGAGATCCTAGAGAGAAGAAGGGTTATAAATGCATGATTTATTCAATTTTTCATTTGGAAAAGAGGTACAGAGAGGAAGACAACATTATTTTTTAAGTGTGATCAGTTAATATAGCCCAATTATAAGTGAATACTTCCTCCCTACTTTAAAAGTATTGTGTCTATTTTCACACATTAGTTGGATTTAAAATTCTTTGCATTATTGTACTGTATCACAAGGAAGTCAGCTATAGTTTCATGAAAGACGTTTTCATTCCTGACTGGCATCTTCTCAATAGCAGGGGCCCAGGCACACCACTCACTTCCAAGCAAACCTTTCTGCTCTTGAACAGTGCTGCATTCATAACTTATTTTCAGCACTGCAGGGCAGCACCACAGAAAAAAACTGCTCCATCTTAATAGGTTACATCATTGAAAACTCGTCTGTTTGGCCTAGGTAGATGAATACCTCATGTATTTTTACAAACATGCGCCCCAAAATCAAATATTCCCATACCTCATGCATTAATTTCTACAGCCATGTTTTACTACACCTATATGTTTTAAAAATATTAAAATTACTAAATGTTTGAAAATACATTAATTGGTATAGATGTACCCTGTAGAAAAAATTATGAAAAATGGGTTCCAGAAACTTTATCAGCCACATTGTCAGATGTGAACAATGGCTCAGTTGCATAAAGAGAGTTATTTTGTTTTCCACAGGCTGTGGTATGTAGTTTATGCTTTAATTCAGCAGTTCAATGATATAGAAATAGTTGGAAATAGACCAAGAGAAGCCTTCCCGTTACCAAGTTGTTTGTCCTATTCTCATGCATGTTAGGGTGGGAGAAAGAACATGCTTGCATCATTAAGTTTATTTAAGTAACTCTGTACTTTACAAGCCTTTCAGTTGTCTTATGCCTAGAGTACCTTTGTCCAACCAAGGGAATTTGCAGTATCAGATGTGGGAGTTTGGGTTGAATTTGTTGTTTAGAGACCCAAATCTACCAGTCACTGGAAACAATCAGCTAAATGACTGTGCCACTTTCTTGATTAGCCTATATGATGCATCAATTTACCACTAAAAAAGCTGGCCCTACTGTAACGATGTGCGTCATTTTCCAGTATTGAACAAACTCTTTTTAATTGCAGCCAGTCAGAAAACACTCCAACTACTAAGAAGGAAAGTTTATAAAGGTTTTAATGAGGAAAATAAATCCATTTGATAATAATTATGAAAGTGTGCTCCATTACTAGAGTTCTAGGTTTGCAGAAGAGTGATTTAGGTCACCCAAGAGATCAGCTTAGCACAGTCAAGAATTGCTAGGCTGGCACCTTAGGCAAACTGTTAGTTCTGCCTTTTCTCTTGTTTTCAAATGGAACTACTAATAATCTGTTTCAGTGATTTACTGTTGGAATTAAAGAATATAAATGGAATGTAAAGCTCTCTAAAAACCAGTGTTCTGAGAGTTGTAAATATTATAAATAAGATTACGCTATTAACTGAAGTTTCTTGTTGGCAGCAATCTATGCTACTGTAGCTTTCCATGGGTGGTCTATGGATTCCTTGGTAAATGTGGCCAACCTGTGGCAATTATGTTCCAGGGTAACATATACATGGAAATTTCCAAGGATAAGGATAGCTACTGTACCAACAACAGATACCTTCAAAATCATTCGTAACTGGTATGGAAGCTCTCCAGAAGTTTCCCTAAGGTAGGTGGCTCTATACGTTATAGTGGGGTCCATTGAGAAAGAGGCCTGACTGTTCAAATGATGTTTAAATGCAAAGTAAGAATGTGCATTTGGACATATGAAATCATGAAGGGTCTAACTTTACACTCACTTACATGGAAATAATCCTTATGAATGAAACAACAAGCCTTGCTTCTGAAAAACTATATAGCTTTATATAAGCTTCTACTGTAACTAATTCAGGCCAACACAGTAAAATATCTGTGTGTGTTTCTCTTTCCTTTCTATTTTTATTATAAATCCAGTGGGGCCTTTGGACCCACTGGGATTTGATTCAAGTACTCCACATAGATATGAAAAAATGCAAATATCATACCCCAGAAGTGGTGAAAATGTGAACATACACATTTCAGCTGATTCACAGATCCATTGGTGTCATGGCTAATGCAAAGAATTAATAATTCCTTATACGTAATTTTTGAAAATAATTTAGTGCTTGCAAGTTAGTGAGTTGCTCACAAAATAAACCATGTCCTCCAAAGAAGGGAAATATTTTTAAAATATGTAAGAAAATTATCTCTGCATAAAAGGAAGGTTACTAAATCATCCATTTAACTTTATGAACCTATAAACTGCTATTCCTCAATGCTCTAGGCTGCTGAAATTAGATGACAGAGTAAATGTTGACAGATTCAGTCTCCTATTATGTCTTTTTCGGAAACACTCATCACCTTTGTAGAATTTTAAACTCATTCAATGTATGAGTATTCACTGTAAAGGTAGAAATAATTCAATGTTGCTCATGCTATTTTTTAAAGCATGGAAGCTTCACAAAAATGGTTTAAGCCCTGCAGCATTTCAAATTGAATGTCTTCCTTAAAAGATAATCATTTAAAGTTTCAACTCTGACCTCCCTGCCCAGAGGAAATGCTCAGTATTACCATGCCACAGATGTAGGTTAAATTTCCAGCCCCTTTCTAACCTCACAGGCTGGCACAACCTGGGGTGAGAGAAAAGACTCTTCTTATCATACAGACAGCCCTTCAGTTGATTAAGGAGTAGCACTGATAGGTTCCAAAGAGATTCCCATCCTCCATGCGAAGGAGGCTGATTCTTTGAGCACAGCAAAAGGTTAAAGCAGGTTGAGATGGAGTACATCCTCGGGGCTCTATCAGGGACATAAAAGACAACTCAAGAAAGCATGTTATATTACAACAAAGACATCAAATAATTTGCATTTGTTAGCTACTTTCAGGAACTCCAAATTTCACCCGCCATTGAAAGTGGCTGCTTTACATATTTCCTAAAGCTTTGAGCAGAGCTATACCTGGGAAAATTAAATGTAAGTTGCATATAAAACCAGATATGTCTGGACTGTTATGCTCTTAACACTAGATAAAAAACAAAACAAAAAGAACTGAAACAAGATTAATTCATAGGTACTTCCTATTTTCAGAATAGTTTCTTCAGGGCCCATAAGAAGTATTCCATCAAATCCATTCATGAGAACTTTACATTTAAAAGTTTGTAGGTTTCTTTAGAAACAAATTGTGTGTTTACCATTAGTCAAACTGATTCTGAAATTCTGCACTGGTTTGTTTGCAATATGTCATCACATACGCTTAATGGTTGCCATACCACAATTCTGCTCACAGTAATACCAGATAGCGAAAACAATGATCAGTGAACATCAGCATATAGCAAAGTGAAACAGGAGAAATAAGAAGCAAAGAGGATTTCAAAAGGGGAAAGCCTAGCTGTCAATCTCTCTACAAAACAAAGATATACTAGGACCCAGATTTGCATGTTAGCAAGGTTTCCAAGGCTCTGGAAGATCTAGTGTAGTGTACTGGTTTTAGGACTACTGCTCCAGGAAACATTGATCTATACTCCACAGGATGACCTCAGGAAAGCCTCACAATTTCTGCCCTAAAGGAATACAATGACAAACCATCTCTGAGTAAAACCTACCAAGCAAACGATATGAAAGAGTTAACTTGAAGACATATAACAATAAACTTCATTGCAACATGATTTTAAGGAATCTGACTGGCCATATATGGATTTTGTTGTTAATTATGTTAGCATATCTGTGTGGTTACCAAATGTATCAGCAACCAACTACAATAACTTATTTGAAGTTATTGTCAGCACCAGCTTGAAACACCAGTCTTGAAGCACCAGTCTGGTGCTTGAAGACAGGCTCAAGCAGTCAGTTACATTTTTATATATATTTTCCCCATCTTTGCAGTGATCACTGAAAGAATAGGGTAGATAGCATCCTTCTGGTAGCACTAGACAGCATAAATTCTATTTTAGTACTAGCATAAGATCTTGTTTGTGTATAGAAGTAGTCAGGACCTCCTTTTGCAATGCTTCTTATCTGGATATGCTTCAGGTTATATCTTTGAGAGTAAGGAGAAGTCAAGTGCATTACAGATGCACTTGAGCACTCAGAAATGAAAGGGCAATATTATATTGCAATTTTTGTCCCCAGGTTGAATATGCTCAGACATATCCTTAAACCCAGAGCCTCCGAGTGGTGCAGCAGGTTAAACTGCTGAGTTGCTGAACTTGCTGACCAAAAGGTTGGTTTTCAAATCCAGGGAGCAGGGTGAGCTCCTGGTCTTAGCCTCAGCTTTTGCCAACCTAGCAGTTTGAAAACATGCTAATGTGAGATCAATAGGTACTGCTCCGGCAGAATGTAATGGCGCTCCATGCAGTCTGCCGGCCACGTGACCTTGGAGGCGTCTATGGACAATGCCTGTTCTTTGGCATAGAAATGGAGATGAGCACCAACCCACAGAGTTGACACAGCTAGATTTAATGTCAGGGGAAAACCTTTACCTTTACTATCCTTAATCCCAACTGGCCAAGGTCCCAACTGGGGGCTGGGAAAGCACGATGCAACTGCCTGCTCCTTAGCTGCAGATGTGTGCCCAAAGTAAGGAGCAGGAAAAGGAAAACAGCTTCTACTCCCTCCACTGAAGCTGTAAATATGCTGTCTGACACTTACGTCCCACCAGTGTGTTACTGAACCTTGGCCAGTCTCTGCTAGGCCTTTTACCTTCAGAAGGAAGCTTCTGTTGCTTCAGCTAGGTGCCGATGCAGCTAGATGCTAGATGTCACTTCACTTGCAAAACAGCAAATCTGGTTTTATAAATGTTCAAGGAGTTTATCTGATTTACATTTTTAGAAAACCAATAAATGACTAGTAGTCATTATGGTCATACATACATGATCTAGTATCAGGGGCAGTATCTCTTTTAGTACCAGTTACTGGAAAGAATAGACAGGACAATGGCATTGCTTCATATTCGACTGATTCCCAAAAGTATATTTTCAAACACTGTGAAAAGACAATGGATTTTTTAATCCTTTCATCTGTTTTTATGTTGTGTTCCAATTTGTGCTTCCAAAACCAAACATGGACCAAGAACAAAGTACAGAAGACACTTTGCGTTTTGCACTACTCTGAATTGTTGGCATCAAAAACTTACAAAATATATACAGAATGTATATTTCAGGATATTTAGGATGATCTTTGATTGATTTTTAATTATTATGCTATGTCTGTATTTCATATGCTTTTAATTATATTTTAAAATGTTATAAACTGTTTCAGCTACCTGCTATTAATACCTTTGTTTAATTACTTTTTAACTTTTTGTAAGAAACATTTTAGATAATTTCTATTTTAAATTATTAAGCCACCTTGGTTCCATGACAGGGGAAAAGAAAGGGTATACATTCAATAAGTAAATAGGAATAAATGCATCAATGCACATTTACAAAATTCACAGATTGGTACCAAAGTGAAAAAGAATAGAGTTATGAATGAACATCTATGAAACTAACATGGATCGGAAATAAATTGAAACATCCCATCGCCAGTCTGGGTGACACCTAGTCATCTGAATTATATGCTACTATTTGAAACCCAAAGACTATATTTCTTGGGAGAGGGAGTGGATTTCACAGGTCAGAACTCAGCTTCTCTATCCCATGAAATGAAGTAACAAATATATTTGCACCTCTTGAGTAAACTCTCTCAGGTAAATTCTGCACAGACATAGAAATATCTATGTGCTAACAAAATGACAGAGAGGGGGAAAAAGACATTCTGATAGAGTGGCTGCACAGTGACAGTGGAGTTATAAAGTGGAACCTGTGGTTGTGTGAAAATCACTGCTTGTTTAGAGCTGTGTGCTGATAATAAATGGCTTTGGGGCAATACAATCCCATTTACACACACCTCTAACAGAAAGGAGCAAAACAGGCCAATAGTAATAATATAAAATAAATACACTATACTGCTAAAAATTAAATTGAAATAGTATTTTCTAAATACCTTTCTGCACATAAGTGGTCTATTTTTTCCCCAAGACAGTATCAGTTTATTTCAAATTTAGAGATACTGGCCTTGATTCAAATTCATGGCAGTTATAGAAACCAATGTTCCATGGCTTGATTCAGGTGGCAAGCATTAAATCTTTTTCCTGCTGTCATGCAACAACAACTTTAATACAAATTAGCACTGCCAAACTCAGTTTTCTGAGCTCCAAAGTCCTTGATGCTACTCCCTGAATTTTATTCATTCTTTCACATAGATTGTGCTCTTTTGAAATTGTTGTAGCTGACAACAAAAAAAACACCATTTAATAACAATGGATTCTCCACTATAATATACCGCACTGCAGAAAATATAACAGGCAATCTTCATTATTAGCTGAAGTAAAACTCAATCAAAACCATGCACCGTAATTTCTTATTTGGAAATTGGTTTTCTGAGTCAGATCCTTTCCTCAGCCTGATTGTTTACATTGCCTCTAACCTGTCAGTCAATAATGATTTCACAAATTTCATGCTACCAGGATAGCTTTCATGTCAACTTGTCTCCAGACTTTTCTGCACAATCAGTAAACTATGTTCCAACCACATTTTAGCTTTTGCAAGTTATCCCCATAACACTTTTCTTAGTAGCAGTAATAGAATATGTGATCACCACAGATGGGACATATCATTCTTAACTGCAGTAACTTATTTATTTCTAAAACATAGCTAAAAGTATACTTTAATACCAAAATGGGCAGAACAATTTTAAAATTGCATACTACAATCCTGTACATATTTACTAGTCTTATTGAATTTAGCATAGCTTACTATGAAGGAAATGTACAAGTCTAACATTCTGCCAGCATGTTGTCCACATAATCCAGACCAGCACAAATAAAGAGAGACATGGTTACATGTTCAATTTTACATGCATGTGCACTCACACAAATTTCTCCTCTCATGTACACAAACATGGAGTGTACAACATTGCACGGTACCATGCTACCTCAATGCATAAATTTGTACCCAATCTATCTAATCTGTCCTGTCACCTATAAAGCCAGGTGACCTTCAAGAGCACTTGCAATTCTAGTGTGGTATTGGTAATGAGGACAAGATTCCAAGTTATTCCAGCAATGACATGACTACTAGTTTGTCTGCCCTGGCCCAGCTGCTGCTATGGGCTTAGAAGGGGTTAATCTGACCTCTTCCCCAAAGAAAGCTTGGAAAACTTCGGGGATTATCTTTGGGGATGAAATGAGTAGCATCTAAGAATCTGGATAAAAAGGGGTTTGGAGAAGATAGCTCTTCAGTGGACATCATACTTTGCTACTCTTGTCTTGGACCTTGGCTCTATTACCCCTGGATTAGAATTCTAGACCCTGCACTTGTTCCTGCAAACCTGTCTTGGACCTTGTTGTATCTGGAAATCTTGACTCTGAACTCTGGACTGACTTCCTTACTTGATGTATGGACTTGAATTTTGGTTTTTTTATCTTTGGACTTGTTTTAGGAATTATGGCATCTGATTTTTGACATCTGACTTTTGGGCTGCAAACTTGGTTACTGTTTGTCTTTGCTTGTGACTTGGCTTTGTAGTCCTCTTTGCATTACCTGGACTCTTGATTTATGTTACTCCAGCTGCATGATGTAATTCTGTTTTGTTAGCCAGACCTTTGAAAGACTCAAGGCTTTAGTTTTCCATTCATGTAAATATGGCCTTGGCTCATCTTGTCTTTAATTGACACACCTCAGCCCTTGAAACCAGGTGAGCCTCAGAACATGGCAAACAAACAGACCAATCTGGTACTTGGATTCACCATTTTGCCACTGGCAACCATCTATTTCCAAGACAGTGGTGAATCCAACCACAGCACAGGATATCATAACATACCCATATTGCCTAATACCACACTGTTAAAGTGTGGTCCTGCACAGCTCAAATTGTCTAGCATTTGGAGGTATGATAAAATATGAAATATTTTCAGCATTCTGTTTACTGAATATCCAAAAATGGTGTATCTAGGTCAGAAGGAAGCTGTACCACTTGCAACTAATTTCCATATATGCTGATGTATCAGTCAACCTCATGTAGAAGTTGATGGCAGGTTTTGGGGCCAAAATTGTAAATTTTGATATGACTTGTGGAGAAGTTGAGGTTCATTCCATTGGGGGGGAGGGCAAGACCGAAGAAGAAAACTCCCCCTAGCCACCACCATTTTCCTACCTGAGCATTTAAAAAGGCCAGCAGTGGCAACATGATGGAGTGAGTAGAGAGGGTAGATGCTTCTTTTAGATTCTCCAGGATGGATTAAGCTCTTGCCTTTCACTACACTACTCAGAAAAGTTTGGTACCTTTTTTGATAAAAGTTAAATGACAGTAGTCACCAGTGTAAGTCTGTTGGATTATGGTTGTATGTGTATGAAATGTAAATCAAGTGTTTCTGCTGTTTTGCAAGAGTGTGTGTTTCAGTAATGAAACAGTTAACAGCAGGCTAGTTTTGACTGACAGCCTGTTGTGACTGCTGTTGACCTATCAGGCATGATTTCCGGCCTTTGAAGGTCGGAACTTCCTTCGGACTGAGGAATGTGTTTCTTATCTATGTGTGTGGAGCTGGTGCTTGCCGAGCGAAGAGGCTGAAGAGAATGCCAGCTCAGAGCGATGGCTTTTGCTATGCTTTGTAAATGTGTTTATAGATATTGAAATAAATGTTTGGACTTCAGACTACAGATGTGTTTGAGTCTGACATTTGAACAGGAATTGGTGAGGCAGACGATTGCAACCAATTCATCAGGGTGCTGGAGCAGATGATTGATGGAGTTTGAAGAAACCCACCCAGCTCGCACCCTGACCTCCACGCCGACAAAGTTGACTCAGTTTTTTTTATTAATTTTTAATAAAATGCATAAGTTGGTAGGCAATGTCATATTTTCTCAGGATTTGTTTCTTGTGTGCTTAGAATATAAAATTTTCACAAGACATGGGATTACCCCTATAGAGATGAGAAGCAAATATAGATTTATGTTTTAAAAATACATAATGATGTAGAAAGACTTAAATTCCTTAGGAAGAGAACAGGTGGGGTGGTAAAATTCTTTGTAAACATAATTAACTTTAAATTACAGATAGAGGCAAATCATGTGATTGAATATTTGGCCAAATATAGACTTGACGCACATAGGATAACATTTCCAGTTAGTACAGCCCTCACTTAATATTTTCTGTAGTATGTCAGTTTCATTCATGCAGACTTTTGTAATAGAAACTTGCAAACATGTGACTCCCCTTCACATACAGCAGTGATACTAACAGTTTTACTACTTCACCTGCAAGTCATTTAGTTTTGGTCTAAATCAAGAGGAAGAACTGCGCCAAAACACAGAATAGCCTGCCTTTTTATTTCCATCTGCTGTATACAGCTAACCAAATTTGACATTCCAGATAATGTGAGGTTCAGACAGGTCCATCCCCTACCAAAAGTTTCCTTCTAGTAAGGAAAAAACTCTGTTTAACTGATTGACGACTTCGAACTGAGGGGGATTTAACTACAGAATAGTTAATGCATAATTCCCATTAGTTACATGATCATGTTCAAAGATGCTCAGGAAAGTGTGCATTACAAAAATTGTCCATTTATTACATAAATTAAAAATCCTTGCAAGGTTTTGCCAAATGAATCAGACTCTCACACCAAAAGGTCTTCCACAAGGAGGTAAAATATCTTTATTTTAAACAGATATGTACGCTTATAGAAGTTTTATCTGGCTATTTTTATAACTTCATCTGAGTTTACTGTGTACTGTTCATTATACTACACTTCAGTGTGGATTTAACACTTTTAAACAGTTTTTAAAACGCTTTTAAAACACTGTGCTTGTTTTTCTTTTTAAGATAGTGTACAAATATTTTTTTTTCCATTTTGTGTCAAAAGCACTGCAAAAATAGTTAAGTTTAAAACTGATAAAATAAAGGGATCACAAGCTGCTAAATAGTTTTAGACCTATTTATTTATTGTAACATTATTAAAGAATAACTTCTCACTTTAGACTGTGTTCTTTTTTTAAAAAAAAAAGATATGCCCAAAAGTATGGACTAGGTTTTAAGAATCAAAACAGATTAAACACTGTTCTTCCATTACCTTGAAGATTCACAGACCTTTTGAGACCTCACACTCCATTTCAACAATGCTGATCATTACTTTGTCACAATACTGGAGCTTGAGCACCTCAGTGATGCCATGAACAAAACCATGAAGGGACACCCAAGTCATGGCAGACCGGTCAGACTACATACGATCCCTGGGGAAGGTAATGGCAACCCACCCCAGTATTCTTGCCATGAAAACTAAATGGATCAGTACACCCAGAGATATGTCGGTATACGGTTAACAGGGAGCTCTGGCGTGGGCTGGTCCATGAGGTCACAAAGAGTCGGAAGCGACTGAATGAATAAACAAACAAAAAAGACCCAAAGCTTAGAACAATTATTGGCTGGAGGAATCTAGGAGTTGTAGTCCAAAAGAGCTACTTTTATTAATCCTGTCCTTGCCTTCTAGTATCAGCAATTGCTAAGAGAATAGAAAAGAAATATCTGCTTCTTTAGACAAAAGGCCTTAAGTGGAAAACTCCCAGGACCAAGTTTTGAGGAACTGACCATTGAAAGTTTTTACATCAATAAACCTTAACTCTTACAGAATTCAAGGGCATATCCACATTTATCTGGTTCAGTATGCAAACAAATGTTGTAGCACCTCTGAAATGGAGAGGGAGAAGTTGATAGCATATGTTTTTGTAGATGCAACTGGTGACTTGACTATGAAAGCTTATGCTACAAAAAAAATTCTCTCAATTTCAAAGGTACTACCATATCCTTTTCCATTCTGCAATTTATCGTTCTACTGAGCTTTCAGCTAGTTAGTCTTTTCCACTAACTAACTGAAGTGTACCACCTGTTGTCAAGGATTCATGCCTAACACCCCCCTGGGGTCTCCTGCTTTCCCAACTTTACCCTAGACATTTTAAACTGTAGTACGGAAGCTCTCTTGTCCCCCATCATCAATCCTTTTCTAAATTAAAGGGATCTCAGCAGTAATGTCTCTTTAAAAAATGCCCTGACATAACTTGAAGTGTCTACCACAATGTCCTGATGAGTTATAGTGGGGCTTCCCTTTTTGCTTTTAGGAATCTCCCCCTTTGTTTTTGTTTTTTAAAGGAAAATGGGCATTGCAAGGGAGATGATAAACAAGTATACTTTGTTAAATTTTGAGGAACTGATTGTGAGGAACTTCTTCTGTGCATACATCCTTTCTATTCTTCACTAGCACATCACTTGATCATACTAGAAAGTACTATTTTTGGAAAATGCAAAAAGATTGCTTGCAATAGACTTAATTTACAAGCAGAACCCCAAATTCAGAGGAATTTTGCCTCAGACTGCAAAAGGTTTGTTACTTAGAATTTTGGGGAAGAGTGCAGTTTTAACACACAGAGCTCATATCTCAAATTACCATTGACACTTTGATTATGCTCATTCTAAAGCAACAAAAACAGAAATTCTAAATTGTAAGCAATATAAATGCCTACCTATGCACCAATTGACTAACTAAATACTTTTATTACTTTGCTATCTATTACCAGTGGCACAAAGGGTTAAACCCTTGTGCTGGTTGGATTGCTGACCTGAAGGTTGGGTAGCTGACCCGAAGGTTGCCAATTCAAATATGCGAGATGGGGTGAGCTCATCTGTCAGCTCTAGCTTGCGGGGACATGAGAGAAGTCTTCCAACAGGATGGTAACACATCCGGGAATCCCCTGGTCAATGTAGACGGGCAATTCTCTCACACCAGAAGCAACTTACAGTATGTTCTCAAGTCACTTCTGACATGATAAAAAAACAGTTTGTGCCCTTTTAAAAATGTGGAATATCTGATTTGTTTTTCAACTGCCACACTGTTATTATGATTTGTTGATACTGATATGTTATACTATAGACAACCTTGGCAAGACTATAGCCTTGAAAGACTGCTAAAATATATATTCAATAATTTAAGGGAATAGCTCTGGAAACTAAAAAGTTCAACTGAATGTGGTAAAAAATCAGATCAATCAATCAATCATGAAAAATCTTGCAAAAGATTAAATGCAGAATGTCTTTTGATTGTTCTGCATAGTGCAAGATAGAAACCTTGAGTGGGCAGTGGTTAATTTGTGAAATGAAGAGTCTCAATTTATCAAGCCTACCTTGAAGCCTTGTTTTCCAGGACAGGTAGCAGGAAGTAGCAATTACTCTCTGGCAAAGGTAATGCATTCAGCGTATATTCATGTCGACCTCTCTTTCTATAGCATTAGTTAACATATACCAGATACAAGTCTTGACAATGATAACAGGCCATCTGAGGTCTGTTCTATGTCCTTATTAACAGAGAATATACTCTTGTTCCTAAAATATTTCAAATTTATCAAGTATCAAAAGAGATGAGATATTCTCATGTTTGTCTGTGTTTGCATTTGGTGTCACGTTTCAGTGCTATATGCATATATAGATATGTCAGAATACATGAACACCACAAGATTGGTTGGTTTTACAATATTGAATACTTATCCATACTGGCCCTAAACTGCTTCTTGTCTGGAGTTCTCCTGTTTCTGAGTGATGTTCATTATTTATTTTCTTGATTCTGGTGTTTTTTAATACTGGTAACCAGATTTTGTTCATTTTCATGGTTTCCTCCTTTCTGTTTAAATTGTCCATGTGCTTGTGGATTGCAATGGCTTCTCTGTGTAGTCTGACATGATGGTTGTCATAGTGGTTTCTGTGTTCTCAAATAATATTCTATGTCCAAGTTTTATTATTATGTGCTCTGCTATAGTTGAGTTCTCTGGTTGAATTTGTTTGCAGTACATTTCATATTTTGATGCGTCAGTGCCAAGAGAACTTCTGAAGATGCCAGCCACAGAGGCAGGCAACATGTTAAGAGAGAATGCTGCTGGAACATAGCCATACAACCTGAAAAACTCACAGCAACCCAAATGGTAAACTGATGTGGAAAAACTAGGAGCTGGTGACAACTATCCTAAGAATTGAATCCTACAGCCTAATTTTCAGGAAATACATTTTAATTTAATAGTAGAACTAAATACAAGCATATTTTATTGAGATTCACATATTTGGCTGGAGTTACACTTAAAAAATAAACCTGTTCTGAGTGACATACGAATTCAACTTAAGAACAAACCTACATAACCTACCCTATTCATAACTTAGGGCCTGTCTGTAATAATAAGCCAGAAAATATGTACTTTTCTCCTGTTAGTATAGGTTGGGCTGCTCCAGAAAACGTACTTTGCCACTAAAACTGGAAACTGGAAATCCAACTAAGTTTGTGTTATACGATGTCCAGGTTTTTTTCTATATTAAATAGAGTAAAATTGGAAGCAATATATTATCCATCCTAAGCGTTTCTTCCCTTTGTTCCTTCAATTAATCATGTCTTCAAGCAGTAACACATTTGAAAAACATCAATTTTAAAACATATGCTCTCTGATAACAGTTAATTTTTCATTACCCTTTCCTTTTCTGAGGGAAGAGGGCAGGAAAATTTTTTTTCCAGAATAGAAAAGCCTATCCCTTGTCAAGTCCTAACATTTCTCACCTTGCAGGAAAATTATCCTCCTTTTTTCTATCCGATAGATTTTTTCTATAAAAATTGTGAAAGTGCAGGAAAGTGCCATTTAACAGTTGAAACTATTTGTTCATTGAGCCCATTACTTTCTACTCTAGCAATGGTTCTCTAGTGATGAATCTGTAGAATTAATACAGCTTGACACTACTTTAACTACCATGGCTCAATGCTATGAAATCATGGGAGTTGTAGTTTAATAAGGAATTCAGCTTTCTCTGCCAAAGAGTGCTGGGGCCTCACCAGACTATCTCTGGGGATTCCATAGGATTTAGCAATTGCAGTTAAAGTGGTATCAAACTGAATTAATTATATAGTGTAGATGCATCCTAGGTCTTTTGGCAAAAAAAGATTTTCCTCCTATTTTACTGGAAAAGTTAAATTTTCACAATTCTTGGAATCCTTCAGCCAATATTGTCAAACACTGGTGCTACCACACCATGGTCTTTTACCTCAACATTGTTAGATATTAATGGCTAATAAACAAATTAGTTTCATTGTGTTAAGTCCATTAAAACATAAATATTAAGTTAAGAAATCACTAGCAATGAAATTTTATACTTTACATTTGAAACTTCAAGTAATAGCCACATGCACCATAGAGCTGATAAGAATCTGTTCTAGGAGCCATATTTAATCATCCATTTCAGTCCCTGTATAAATCACACTTTGACAGATTTACAGATGAAACCTGAAGTTAACCCATGAATTCAATGGTACTTTCTCATAAATGAGAACCTACAAATGCTAGCTAAAACAAATTTCACTGAAAGTGAATCCCACGGATATCTCAGGGATTTACTTCCACCTCCGAATATTTCTGGCCTAAGAAACCCTTATGAAATTCATGAGAGCACCATAAGTTGATAGGTGACTCGAAGGCACGTTAGACTTCAACAGTGGTGTAATGATCACACCATAAATATTCTCTGTCACACTTCAAAAAGCACATGACCCTACCCTCTATTAAAAGTGGCCCAGCTTAGAAGAAGAGTTAAATGGCAAGTTTATATCTAATAGTCTTACCTCTAGTGTCCAGTATGCATGCAGTGGACATATTGCATTAGAATTTGGAGTTGTAGGACTATTTCACCTGTGTAAGTATATGTATTTGAACTAATCATATGAGTAACTCTCTACTGCTGATTTGCAACATTCCATCCATAATTATTAATGTTTGCTTGTTATTGTTGCCTTCAAGTTGTCTCTGACTCATGGCAACCCTAAGGAGAACCTATCAAGAGTTTTCTGAGGATAAGATGATATGACTTACACAAGGTCAGCCACAAAACCATTGGGTTTCATGGATGAGTGGGGATTCAAACTGTGCTCTCCAAAGTTGCAGTACAACCACTATTTTTTATTATTTTTTCATTCATTTATTTTAGCAACTATGGCATGCATCTTTTTTTAAAAATGATAAGATCAGACTGACTGAAATCTGGTTCGAGTGTTAACAAGGGAACTTAAAACTCATATTGAATCTGCTGAAATCTTTTTAAACTACCCTGTTTAGTATGTGTGTGTGTGTGTGTATGTGTGTGTGTGTATGTATATGTGTGTACATGCAGACAGGAGTGACATTCTCCTCACAACTTTAAAGTATCAAATGGATTATCAAATTCTATGATGACTTGATACTTTTAAATTGAGGTTTACACAGCAGTTTCCCACAAACACTTTGACTTAATTACACAGCATATGTGTCTAATTTCTTGCTATTTGAGAATACTTGCCTATTTTTTATGAAATAAAAATCGGATGTGCAGAATCAAGTGATCATTTCTTCTTCCAACCTTTTAAAAATCAAACAAAATAAGAGCAGTTCATTAAAACTGTTATTAAAGTATCATGGCTCCTGAAGCCATTGTGTGAGCTAAAAATTATACAACACATTTAGGGTAATAAAAAACTCGCACACTCCAAATCAACTTGTTTTTCTAAATTACATACATAATCTTGGCATTTAACATCTTTATTACAACTAAATTTCATCTTAATTTGCCCTTATCCATCCTATCCCCAGTTGCATTCCTTCCAATAGTTACAAACATTAACTTTCTCAACAAAATGTGTAGAATATTGGCTTTTCTCTCATCTAAGCTAGGCTACAAAATGAAGGCCGAAGACTGGTTCAGGTCAAGTTAAGTCTAAAGAAGACAGGAAAGAAAGAACTCCTTAACTTTTATGATGTTACTAGTGAGGTATCAGCATTTAGAGCAAGAGAAAAATCCCAGGTGTCACTCTTTGAAAAGAAATATTGGAGAAAGGTTGGAGTTCAAAACCTTTAAACAAAAGACTTTTCTTCCTCTTGCAGCAAGCAGAACAGAGGATTCACAAGTGACTGAAATTAACCCCAAGAGGCTGAGCTAGTAGAGGCATGTAAGCAGTTTCCAGGAGAATGTCCTGGCCTCCTATTGCTGCACAGGTTTTCTAATTCCAGTCAAGTTTCTTCAATGAAGAATAGCAAGTTGTGCAGATGAGGTAAGCGTTGTGTTGTGTTGTTTTTTAGCAAGGAAGAGGAGCTCGCCAAATTCAACGATGCTATCTAAAGCTTGAAAAAACAGTTCAGACATGGAACATTGTTCTCAAACACTTCAACCTCCTGTGCTTACAACCACTAAATGAACTCTTCGTTTACAAAAATTCCAGCTCATTTGCAGACTTTTGACAAAACCTACAATAATTTCAGCAATTTCAGTGTCACATACAATTAATAAATTGAAAGAATTTAAAATCTTAAACGTAACCTTTCCAGTTACAATACACTGAATGATATCTGTTAAATACCACCTAGTTTTTAACACCAGCATTAAGGAACAAATGACTTTCTGGCCAGGTCATATGTCAATTCTTCAAAAAAAAATTAAAGTTAGTATCTCTCTGTGAACTTTCTGATTAACCACTGAATATCCCCTTTATGAATCTCAATGACTCTTAATGATAGGAGCCCCCGGTGGTGCAGTGAGTTAAACCCTTGTGCTGGTAGGACTGATGACTTGAAGCTTGGGTTACTGACCTGAAGGTTGCCAGTTCAAATCCAACCCAGGGAAAGTGCAGGTGAACTCCCTCTATCAGCTCCAGCTCCATGCGGGGACATGAGAGAAGCCTCCCACAAGGATGGTAAAAACATCAAAACATCGGGGATTCCCCTGGGCAACGTCCTTGCAGATGGCCAATTCTCTCACACTAGAAACTACTTACAGTTTCTCACGTCGCTCCTAACATAAAAAAAAATCTTAAAGATACCAATGCTCAGTTGTGGGGAAATATCGCATGTATCTTGCTGTGTTTTTTATTAATCAAAAGATGGACCCATAAAATTTAATGCAAAGTACTGTCTATGTATTTGCAAGATATGATGCTTTCTTGTCCACTGAAATTTTGTAGGTTCCAATGTAAAATAAAATTGAAATATCTACAATATATGTCCATTTTGCTCTCAGTTGAATGATATCTGGATTTCTCTCGAATATGATTTCTAATCGCATGAAAGATTAATTTCTTAATAAGACCATCAATATTGAAAGTGTGGACAATAGTATTGCACTCAAAATGTTGAACAGTAAAGTTCCCACCCCTTTTTGACACTGGCTATGCTATCTAGAACTGCAGACAGTGCAGCAATATCTGCAGGACATTTCCCACTGCAGTATGGCATAAACCTCCTGTGAATTATACTCTGGTGGCTGAGTAGCTTCACAGTGAAAAACAAGAAGATGGCCATTAAGCCCCTCCCCATGTTATTAAAAGAATTATATAAAACCCCTACACAAAAGTATAAGAAGAATGGGCTTCCTGCCTCTTTTCTGGACTTCTAACTTAGCAGATCATTTCTACTAGCAGAATGCAAGCAATTGTTTTTGTCATTTACCCTATCCCCCAGAGAAAAGTGCTATCTTTGTGTTTATGTGCCTTCAAATTGTCTATCAAGGCAATGTAGCTGGTCCAACCATCTTCAAAATAAAGTGACTTCTTATAGTCATAATCCTTCATGGAGACCTGCATAATAGCTTGTCAGCTTAACCAGTGTTATCTTTTTAACACCATCGAAACAACCAATACACTGGTTGAGGGTTATTTTCTTATGCTAGCTTTGTTTATACTAAATTGCAGGTAATGGAAAAGGAGAACTGGTGACATAGAGAACTGATTGGAGGAGGAGATGTTTGCCACAGCATGGATATTGCAATTCCCATCATTTTCCCTCCCCATAAAACTTGTAAAGGGTCTGTAGCAGCCCACACACAAAGCGAATGAGTTAAATATGCCAGACATATGCATGTTGTCACTCACCAAAATACAATCTGTCAATTATAGCATGGTTCATAGGTCAAAGCACCATAAATTTTGGTTTTGTGATCTTCCCTATCCTTATGCCCCTGTTTTCCATGTTCTTTGGGTGAAAGAATAGTAATACTCACTGGGGGGGGGGCGTATTTCCAGCAAGAACATTCTGTTTTTATAAGGTACTCATGAAAATACACAGCAGTTTGGGGTGGTCTGGTTCTGTGTGAGAACTAGGTTTTGAAAATCTGGTGAAGTTGAAAACAGGTGGAACTGGGTGCTGGGAAAATAAATGCCTGAAAAATACTCTGACCGATGAGCTCATATTGTTTCAGGACATGCATCCCTCTTCCTTTGCTTGAGTATGGGCGACACGCCTCCGCCTGGGTGTACAAGCGCAAAAACCAAGCCACACATTGTGATATTGGGTGTAAACAGGCCACAACATTTTATTGGTTACAGAAACGAAGGGTTGGCTGCCATGCATGGGTCCTGGATCTCTGATCGGTCAGCCGGTGCTGCCCGATCGCAAAACGAAGCCTGGGCGCGACCGAAACCAAGCAAGGTAATCGGTACCAGGGCGCCACCCAGTGGACAAGATGATACTCCCTCCTCCTGCCAATGAGGGGGGGGGGAGTAAGCATACCAGATCCGGGGCCCATGCTAAACGCCAAAAATGAGTTGTGACAAAACGAAAACTGAATAACAGTAATCAAGCAATAACATGAATGCAGGGCGGGCGGGATGGCAAGCGGCAAAAGGGCTGACTGCCTGCCCCCAGCCTCCGTGGGGCTGAGGAGGAGCTGGGCCCGCCCCCTAGGGCGACCTAGCCAATGGCAGGCAGGGCAGCCCCGTTCTTCATTGGCCCAGTGGGCCTGGCGTTTCCTGCTGCCCAGGGGGCTTCTGGGAAGAAGAAGCCCCCCTATCGACACCATGATTGTGGAGGGGGAGGGCGCCCCACCCAGCAACAGGCCTGGCCTGGTGAATCAGGCCATGTGTTTTATAATGAAATCTCAGGTATCTCCAGCTACAGTCCAGCGCACTAAAAACTTTGTTCTCTACTGCCAGTTCTTTAACAGTCACTTGACCATAATGCATTGGCTTTTATACTGTGTACTGCTTCTCCATCACACACATATAGGTATGGACCAACCAAAAAAAACCTGTATTTTTGGACTCTTTGGCACCATGGAGACTCATAACAACTGCTTATAGTTCTTCCACTTCAGCTGTTGGGCACATAGGAAAAACAACCAATATATCTTGAAATGTATAGATCTATCCAGCAGAAGCTTGAAACTGAACCATCCTTAATCTCAATATCTCAATGTCCTTAAATAAATCTTAAATTCTTCAAATGTATATGGTCTAAAATACAGTACTGTATACCATGTATATTTACCACAGTACCATCTAAGTATCTATATGTAAAATCAGTCTGCTTTATAAGCAGTACATAGGGTATCTTCCTAAAATATGCATCTGTTCAAACTTCATTCCAACATAATTTGAAAACATTTTGATTTAATCTTTTTATAAAAAACTAAAGGTAACCTTAATTTTTTGCCAAAGTGATGATAAAACCAATTTGGAGATGCAGGCCTTATGGGAAAATAATTTGTTTTTTATCCAAAATACATTGTTACACAAAATGCTTCACTCACCTATTATTTGGAATCCATTTCAGATTTATCTCTTTAAAAATGTTGACTAGCAACATTAATTTTAAAAAGGCCAGGAAATTGGCATTTATTGATTCTGAAGAGCTATGTATCTGAAAACTAGATAATTAGTTCTATTTTATTGAACTTTTCATCCTGGGAAATTCCTCTACTGTAAATGTAAAGAGAACATTACAGTTTAAAATATTAGAGCCTAAAGCTCTTGTCTATCCATCACATTTTATGCACCTATCTTTTTTCTACCAAGCATTCCCTGTAGTTACAAGCCCAGAATCCTTCAAATGAGCCCAGGCTCTACAAAATGTTTATTTTATTAACTGAAAATTGTTACAAGAATATTTAACATTTAACAATGCACCTCAATTTCTTTCATTACAAAGATTCTTCAGTAAAAATAGCACCATAAATGGCAGATTTGTAAAGTTAAACTGTTTCATGTTTTAAAAAGTCTTGTATCAAAGAACAAAATGCTTTCTTTATTACTTGCTGTTTAATGGATTTATATTATATTTATTATAAATTAATGATACTGTAACTTTTTGCAGCTGGAGTGATATATAAATAAATATAATAACAACAATAAAGAAAGCCAGTTTCTTTAGATTCCAATACTCTTACATCCATGGATTAAATTGCTACATTTTATGAAACAAACTTTTTTTTAATACAACTTGATCTTTTTAGACTGGATAGAATCAGAATTATTAGTCAAAAATCTTTCTAAAAGATCAAATTGTTCACAAAGTCCAAGCAACTCTACTATAAATCCTTGCTGCTGCTTCTCTGTCCATTTACATTTCGAAATACTACCCATTCTTATGTTTATATACCAGCAGATTCCATCAATACAGAGAAGAGAGGCTCAGAAATAGACTAAACCATTGACAAATTTAATGATTATTTCAATTTGTGGAAGTGGTAAAAATCGAGCAGAGATTTCCCACTAGAAAAAAGGTGGAATTTTTTACTATCTCCTAGGCTTGATCGATCCATGAAAAATTTGATTCTAAACTCGTTTCAAAACTAGAGGGGGCAGTTTTTCGTTTTTGTTGCTAATAACGAATTTGGCCCCCAAAATTTTTCGAAATTAACGAAAATTTGTTATTTTCTAAATTAATTCGTTAATGGCGGACGCGCATGCGCAGTGGCCCAAAAACAGCCCGAGGGGGGGGACTTAGGGGGCTCTCCCGCCCTCATTTTTTGAGTGATCTTCTTCAAACTTGGTACAGTGGTAGAACACATTTAACACTGATAGCTCACCAAAATGTGGAACGTTTCCCTTATCCTCTGATTTTTGGCAAATTTTCATAGCTTTTATAATAAACCATTTTTTAATAATTGCAGAAATCTGTTCCTGGTTTGAAAGTCTTATTTCCTGTTAAATTGGGTTGTCTTTACTGTGAAAGTCATTGTTCTACTTCAGAAACTTTGTTTTTGTGGCTGAAACTTTGTTAAATTGGTGTGTGTGTGATATATATTGTGTATATATATATATATATATATATATATATAGTCCCTGCTTGTGTGTGTGTGTGTGTGTGTGTGTGTGTGTGTGTGTAGGTAAAGGTAAAGGTATCCCTTGACGTTAAGTTCAGTCATGTCTGACTCTGGGGGTTGGTGCTCATCTCCATTTCTAAGCCCAAGAGCCAGTGTTGTCCATAGACACCTCCAAGGTCATGTGGCCGGCATGACTACATGGAGTGCCATTACCTTCCCAGAAACACCCAGAAAATGGGAATTCCAGACAGGAAACAATCAGGGCCAGCTAATACCTCCCAACAAAGGATTCCCCCAGGTAGGAAGCAGCCAGGCTTTGAAGCTGCAAGGCTATTCAATGCTAATCAAGGTGACCAATAGCAACATTCACACTTGCCTCCCACAGACAAGAGTTCTTTCTCCCACCCTGGACCTTCCACAGATATATAAACCCCACTTGCCTAGCTTCGCACAGACGTCAAAACCTCTATGTCTGCCACAGATGTGGGTGAAACGTCAGGAGAGAATGCTTCTGGCACATGGCCATAGAGCCCGGAATACATACCACAACAGTGTGATCCCGGCCATGAAAGCTTTCGACAACACAACCACAGTATCCATTCAAGTTCATGTAGCGTGGTATGGACTGGAGACCTGTATTGGGGGGAGGGAGGGTGCGAATCTGGGCCCCTGGGAGCAGCCGAGGACGGGCCTGGCCCACACCCCCTCGCATCCCGGGCCTCTTCCTCCTCACCGCCAGGCCCCTCTCGGTCTCTCCAGGCCTGAGCTGAGGCGAGGCGGCGGCGGCGGCCATTTCCCCCCTCCGTCTTCCTCCTCCTCCTCGGCCTCCTTCCCCCTCGCCCCCTCCCATTGGCTGAGCCTCCCATTGGCTGAGGGGCAAAAGGAAAGGAGTTTGGGTGATTTGCAAAAGCTTTTTTTTCTTAACGAAAAAAACGAAGAAATAAGAAAAAACGGCCTCTCGCGATTCGAAACCGCGATATCCAGACGTGTGGACAACCAAGGTTCTATATTGCTTCAAAACAAACGAAAATAACAAATTAATAACGGGTAACGGGAAAATCGAATTATTTGAGCAAGCCTACAATCTCCCCTCTCCACTATCAACCCAAATTGATTAAAGAGACAAACAGACACAAATCATCACATCACACCACCACTTCCTTCTGTGTGACCAAAACTAGCTGGAAAGCTGTATCCAACTCTTTGTCCACATGAAAAGTACATGTTTTATTTATTAAAATGCCAATGTAAGTATACAATCCTCATATTCTGCTCGGGTAACTCTACAACAGAGATATCAACCCTCAAGATGTTTGGGCCTCCAACTCTTAGAAGCAAAAGGCAGCTTGTCTAATGGTCAGGAATTCTGGGAGCTGAAGTCTCAAACCCCTGGAAGGCCACAAGTTTAACACCACTTCTCCAGAAGATATATTAGAACGTATACAGCTGCTTCTACTATTTGAGGTCTCTGACAATATTTAACATTAAAACAATCTGTAAGACAAATCAATGAAATAGTTTTAAGAGTCTCATATTCATGCTCCACTCAGTTCCATGACAGCCAGCCTTATGTTGGACTGTTTTATAGCCACATTCAACACAATAAAAATTCTAGTCCAAAAACCGGATTCTGGTTTGAAAACTTCGGCAATTATCACTGCAGCATGTTTTTATTATTATTCATTTGTTGCTGCCTCAAGGTTTTTGCATACCTAAACCAACAAAAATATTTAGGAGGTATCAGTCCTGCAGTTTCTCTGTAAGCTATAAAGTAGCAAAACTTTCAATGTTTTCATTAAATGTAAGCACTGAATCAACTACTATTCTGAACATATTTGCACTTTTTTAAATGACATCACTTACTTACATTGAAGAAAAAAGAAAAGATTAGGCCTCTGTTGTTACACATTAAAATTCCACTGACATTGAAAGAAATTGTCAATTGTTACATGCAGCCAGAAAGTAATATACAGAGAGTCCTTGAGTTACAAACATCCAACTTACAAACTACTCATAGTTAAGAACAGGGCTAAGACAACAGGAATTGAGTGGAATCTACCTTTAAGAAGGGGAAAATACTCCTGAAATATTATAGAGAAAAAGTGTCTCCACTGAAGCATTCTCGCCAATCCCTTTTCAAAATCCAATTATCACAGGGACAAAAATTGAGGCAAACCCTTCTGAACAGTCACTGGCAGCAAAACAAGTAACACAGGGATGTTAATCCTTCCCTATGCTACTGTGTGTGTGTGTGTGTGTGTGTGTGTGCATGTATTTTTTTCTGGAGTTACACTTTAAAATGTACCTGTTCTAACTGGCATACAAATTCAACTCAAGAGCAAACCAACAGAACCTATCTTGTTTGTAACTTGGGGACTGACTGTACATAAATTCTGCATTGAAAGTGAGTATCTGAAACCAGGACTAATGTTCTCAACTTACTTTCTGTGACAGACACAATTGTCTTCAAGTGATAGGAAGAAAAGCAAAAGAAAATTTTTAAGCACCAAAACGCACCAGAGAGAGCCTTATTTTTGAAGACCTGAATCCCTATTCACCTTAGGATTTCTGCCAGAATTTTTCTACTCAGAGTCTTTTCCACTCCCACCAGATCTGCTGCAAATGTCATAAAAACATTTGTTCAATGGAAGCATAATGAAAGGTAAAACATTTGCTCAATCAAAACATTGTGGTAACTTGAGTATGTATGCAAATGTGCCACAAAGAGAAAATGCTGTCTACTAGACATGTGAGCAAAAGTTTTTCCATCATTTCCTTTGTGCCATCGTTTCATGTCGACTGTTCGTCGACATGAAACGACAGACGACATTTTTGTACAAAACTATAGGCGACACAATATTGAAAGCGGCACAGTCATCATGCTGCCTTTCGTTTTCAGCCACATCGCCTCCATGCCTGTAATTCACTTCCTCATGCATCAGAGAAGGAGGCGATCCTTGGACAATCGGAGGCCAAGGAATCACTGAAGTGGGCTGGGCAGGGAAGGCAAAGAGTGTATATAAGGAGAGGGCTTAGTTTAAAAACCCCTTCTTTCTCTCCTTCCCCTTCCTCCTTCCTATTGGTTATTTATTTGTTTAAAAATAAATAAATTTAAAAGGAAATAACTTCTTGTTGGGGGGGGAGACCCAAACATTTTAAAAGTTGGTGGGCTAAAAGGGATCAATATGTCCTCGATGTGGTGTGATTTTCACCCCTCTAGCCCTAAATCTGAGTGGGGGCAGCCTCTGAAGCCCTCCCAATGCTGCTAAAGGCACAACATTTTTCAATTTTTTGTTAGCGAGATGAAAATTCTGTTCGTATAGGCACTCCATTTTTGTTAGCAGAAACATATACAAAAATTAGACAAAACTAATGAAACTACACAAAAAGAACAGTGATTCCATATAAATGCACAACACTACTGTCTAACTACAATGCATTTCTTTCAACAGAATATACATTTAGATATAAGCTGGCATGTATATCCCATTAAAGAACACAGTGGAGATAATCCAACTTCTGCACAGAATATTGCACATTTAAATTACCTGTAACCCAATAGCTCTTTACAGAAGAATACAGAGCTGTACAAGTCACAAAAGTAGGGAAGCATGGGAAGGGGAAGTGTTGGTGGAGGAAAAGGTTACTCTCCTTTGCTCGTCTCTTTTAGTTATCTAAATCATAATGATGCTGATGACAGTAAAGATGATGACCCTCGTCCGTATTCACAAGTCCCACGCAAAAAGCAAGAAATGATCACTATACATTAATCATGTTCATTCTTTCTCCCACCCTTGGATAAATGGAACAATGGGAAACTATAGTAAGTTTTCTTTTATTCCAGTCATAGAATTTTAGAATCTAACTGAAGGATTACAATAATTATTATATTTCACAATCAAAAATTGTTTTGATGTTGCAATATGTAACAGATGCCACTATGGGACTAACAGGAAACGAGAAACATTTCCCCAAGTTATTCTATATCTTAAATGAAAAATTACCTATGGTCTTATGGTCTATAATCTGCAAAATATAAACCAGCAAAAGAAAGCTGACATCTATGGCTGAAAACTGAAGCCAAATGCTCTATCTACTGGGATAATATGCCTCCATATAATGCGCTTCTCATGTGTTATTTGTGTCGATAACTATAGCTCTTGCATTTATAATTCCATTATACTTTTATAAATCAGCGTTTTGAGAAATGATTTTGAACCATTAATATATTTTCCTGGTTAAAATTCTTTGAGATGTTCTTAACAAGAGTCTTAGATAATGAATTTGGGCAAACTCTGGAACAGTCTTTACAGTATTATCATTCTCATTAATTTTCAGAACTACCCACTGTGTTGAGATGATTGTCATGGGCCTAAGACTTCAATTTGGCTAAATATTTTTGCATATATTTCAACATATAAGTAACTAGCAGATGTTTAAATCTTAAGTTCACCTTCTGGAAATAGTTAAATATTTACTATAATGTAATAATTTATTTTGCTGCACTCGTTCTCCACCTCACTTTTTCTGTCTTTAATCATTCTTTTACTGTGCTCATCAACTGAATAAAAAGAGCTTTCAGGAGATGACAGAATGTATTAGATTTAGTAAATACAGCTCTGTTAAAATATATATTTTAAATACCTTAAAATATTGAATATATGAAAAAAGAAAACAAATATATATTCAGAAAATATTTAATGCATTGCATCAATTCCATAATCTTCTGACTATATAGGGAAAAGTGGGTAATTAATAACTATTATTATAGATTGTTTGCATATCTTTCAAACTTGCATTTTCTTTAATCTCTTCCTCTGTTTTCTCTTGAACATACAATTCCCTTTAATTATTACAAGAAGCTGTACTAATAGAAATATTAAGACTTTCAAAAGAGTTCCTACTATGCCTATGCATTTTTTCACTTCAGCTTCACTTCTATATATAAGCACATTTTTGTTATCTTGTCCCCAATTGTTTCATCCTTTAGCATCCTCATATCAGAACAATAAGTATTTCATTACTGGTTTATCTGTCCAGAGGCTTGAGAAGCACTAACAATTAACCCTCCCTTCATGGTGATTGATACAGGCTTTGCTTTCAATTTGTTCCACTACACAGATCAGGAAATTCTGAATGCGATCATCCTTATTGACCTGTGCCTTCAAACACATTGCTACAATGAGATGAAAGTAATTATTAAAAAGAGCACTGGACTATTCGATACTAAAACAAGGTTTTCAAAAATCTTTTTTGACAGCCTTCTAATAAAAATGCCATAATCAGATATAAAATCAAAAGATAGATTTTCTTTCTGATTTGCAAGTATTAAATTCATATCTCATCAAAGCATTGTGTTGCAATTATTAATCTTTGCAATACTTTTGCAATCCAACTCTACCACCTAAGAAGCAACATGAGGATGAATCACTATCAGGAAAGTGAGCAAGCATTTAACATATGAAAAAGTTGCTTTAGCCATTTATTCCAGTGTCATATGCTAACCAAAATGTATGGTCACAAATTCAGAGAAAATTAAATTGCACTTCAGTCCAATCTGAATCAATGTGACTTAAGCTCAACTAACTTTCTTCAGATTAGGATAATTAATTCTAGTCCATAGATCAAAAATACAATAGCGCTTCATACTTTTAATCCACCAGATCAATGGGAAACTAAAGTACAGTGTAGATTATTCCACTATTACTGCCTCCAAATTTCTACTCATTCATTACACTATATGGGTAAAGGTTGACTAAACACTAAAATTTGTTAGAATTCACTGAAGTACATTTCTCAAAGCAACAAAATCATATACTCACAATGTTAGAAGGGGCTCTTAAAGATCATTATTGCTAATTTATTTCTTGAAAACCAAATGTGCTATTATAATATTATTGGTAGATATATTATTTTTGCTTAAAATGTCCAAGAAAGAAAGGGACAGTCATCACTTTCTGTGATAGGATAAAAACACGATATATATATATATATATATATATATATATATATATACACACACACACACACACACACACACACACACATACATACATGTGCGTTTTTCCCATTGAGCAAACAAAATCACTAAACCAAATCACACCAAATTTGGCAACAAAAGACATAGCCATCCAATCTATGTATTTCAATAAAAATAAACCTAGAAAAATAATGTCCAAATTACAGAGAGCGAGGAAGAGCTGTTTCCCCCCGGCTGCATTAGACGGGTAGGCCCTGCCCCCTTTAGGTCCAGCCCACTTCGTGTCCTAGCAACTGCCTCAGCCACAATGGTCAAGGGTTAACGTAGGTCTCTTCCACACTGCCTATAAAATACAGATTATCTTATTTGAACTGGATTATATAGCAGTGGACTCAAGACCCTTACACACAGCTATATAACCCCGAATGCCAAGGCAGATAATCCACAGTATCTGCTTTGAACTGGATTATCTTGAATCCACACTGCCATATAAACCAGTTCAGTGTGGATTTTATACTAACTACCACCAATTCCTCAACATTTTATTTTCCATACCACCACACTTCACCACAGCAAAGTGTGGCCGGGCACAGCTAGAAAATAATAAATATGTAAGTAAATGTGATGTAATGCAAAGATTAGAATGTAAGATATTTACAGGGTCAGCTCTCCTCAAAGGAGCCGTTTCCAGTTTTACATGGATAACATGGATATGGGTATCGCTTTTTCATTACAATGCTCCAAATACTTTACACGCAAGGTCCAAATGAATTAATAGTTTTAAAGTAATAGGTTCAAAGAGTAGATCCACAGCTTAATGGTAAAATGTATGCTCTTTTCAAAAATGCCAGGTTTGATCTATGGTAGCTCCAATTAGAACTAAAGAACTTTACTGCAAGTAGTATGAAAAACCTCACGTTATTCTAAACACAGTAGATAACGTGGGACTAAAGACAGATAAAGTCTCTGATCTGATAAGACCATTTCCAATGGCTGCCACTGTAAACACAATTACTCTGAGGTAAACACCAGTGAATTCAATGTAACTTATTTCTGTGTAAATATGGTTAGGCTTGTACCGTGTGAACTGAACAGCAACATGCACTTCAACGCTAAACTGTTTTCCACATACAAGCATATCTAGGATATATGCACTTTATTTTTCTAAAAAGATGTTCAGAAATAACACTTTAGAAATGTTACTCTTGACACAAAAAATACAATTGGAAAATGCAGTACATTTGTTAGAGAATACACTGAGCACTTTGTTTTAAAGGATTCATGTAAAAGAAGCAAAAGCAGTATTGTACAATTCTCAATGCTGGCCTGAATAAAACAAACAAACAAACAAAAAGTGCTGGAGAGGAACCTAAGTAATGAATTGAATTGATGATAAGTAAATCCAAAGGAGAGGGGAATGAACAAGCCATTACTCACAAACTGATGTACTGATAAAGTGCAGGAGGCAGGAGGTGCATAGGAAGGAGGAGTTAAATATGAGGGTTTCTTAAATGCTCAACTAAATCAAGACAATTAAAATCTAAAGTATTAATACACCTTAAATATTACGTTATGTCTTCATTCACACAGTACAAAATGAAAGTGCCTGGCTGATAGCAGAGTTGAATCAGAAAGCATCTTTGTAGAACCAGCATACAATAACATTAGACGTCAAAGGACGTCTTTGTATGAAAATGTAGACTTAAAATGATAACAGAGGGGATTTGTTCATGTTTCGATTTATAAGCAATTATACTTCACTAATTTTCATTTTTGTAATTCCTGTCTAAAAAAAACCAAGCCACCAACAAATGTAAGATGAAAATTATAGGCTCTCTTTCACTCACTTTAGGATGAAGTTAAAACTAATTGTGCAGGAAAGAAAGAAAGAGAAAGAAACAAAGACAGAAGGAAAGAACTATTCACAGAAATTCCTGAGATTCTTATGAACAGACTGTTTAAATGAAGAGCACTTTAATCAGTAGAGGAATCCTCACATTTCTAATGTCTTGCTGTGCATTCTGCAGGTTAGAGTAGCAGCTGGTAGAGGTCATATATCTTTTGTGAGCATCCCAAAAAGGCTCACTGCCAGACTGTTAAATTATGAATAAGCAATGAACAAAAGAATGCAGATACGGTAGTGACAAGATAATCCAAGCAAATTTATCTATGACAAATTTCACAGGATTAACAAATTACATTTACACAGAACAATAAAAACCTGCAAAAAATGATGAGCCTACTTTTCCTCAACAATATCTGCCAACCCTCCCCTCCAATAAAACACCTGCATGTATTTAAATATCCCAAAACTATGCATGTTTATGTGGAAGTACACTGAATTCTATGAATACTAGTATATATAAGTATATACTTTAATCAACACAAGGGGAACTGTTATTCTCTATCTGTGTATTTTACTGTATTTACACCATACATTGTAAGTTTCTCCCATAACTAGTATCAAGAGGTTTGCAATCTTGACAGTAAATAATAAAAAGGAACACATTTGTTTTCTTTCCATATTTCCTTATCTGAACACAATAAGCAACTAACAGCAACACGTTTTAGCAATGAAATAAAACAAATCTGGGGAAAGTTGCTAGAATGTAAAACTATCACATCCGTATTAATCACAAAAGTCAAGTTAGCATCTTATTTGTTAAAAATAAGTTAGCCATTTTCTTTTGACAAACACTATTGGTTAGGAACCATTAGCTGAATTAATGCTCTTGGGAAGTGACCATTTTCCTTGATGGAAATGGAAGTTAGGCTGCAGGGAACAGTTATCACAGAATTGAGCTATACTTGTAAACACATTAATTGCAGTCCAGAATTATATGGTACAACTTACACAGCACTAACTGAACCAGATATTTTGATGGGCATCCAATGAAAGGCAATGCGGTGCAGACAATCTACATCAGGCATGGGCAAACTAAGGCTCTGGGCGCTTAACTCAGGCCCTCCTCATTTTCCATGTCCTCTTGGCATAAAGACACAGTGGTCCACAACATCCTTATGCCAAAAAGATGGGGGAGGAAAACACATAGTGGCTGAGAGCTCCCTGGAGCACTCTCAGCTACCATGTGTCTCGCCCTCCTCTCGGCATAAGGACGGTGAGAGCGATCCCATCCTTATGCCGCGAGGATGGCTCAAGGAAGGCACTAGGCAACTGAGAGTCCTCCAAAACACTCTCAGTCACACCCTCCTCCCAGCATTCTGCCAAGAGGACAGCCCGAGGATTGGGGGAAGAGGTTGAGAAAGAGGATTGAGGCAATCGCCGCGTTTCCCGTCTTCCTCCCAGCATAAGGATGGGAGCAGCCTGTCCTTATGCTGGGAGGATAGCCTGAGGATGACCTGTGCCCAGCCCCCTCCTTCCTGATCTGGCTCTCCTGGCTGGGGCTACAATGCAGCCCCAAGGCAAAAACATTTGCCCATACTTGATCTACAACATCATTTGGTTTTCATTAAAAAGTAAATTTAGTTTATCAGTATGGATCCTGAGCCAGCAAGCAATTCAAACAGCTCTGTACAATTTGCTTCAAGTCCCCACTGATTCAACAGGTCTTCTCTTTTTGGGAGTAATAATTGGGTTGTGGCCAGATTAAATCTGGGGTGCCCTCACCAACATGACCAGTTACAAATACAAAAAGGCCAGAACTCTTTTAGTCAGGTATGTTCTAAGCAGCCTACAAGTAGTACATGAAGGAAAGATGTCTTTGCAGTGGCATTGTGGCAGCATCTGGTTTACTCTCTCTGATCATGACTACCACTGGCTAAAATGGAAAGTCAAGAAATATTGGTGGTATTAGGACACAATCTCAGTCTTTACTATTGTTTTATTTTAAAATAAACATACCAAGCTTCCAGTTTTCCCATCCTATAAATTCACAAATAGAATTCAATGTTGGGCATGACAACCTGGATCCTAAAGTCTAAAACTAGTTAATGTTGGCAGAATTAAAATCACAACTGGAACAGTTGAGCCAGATCACACTTTTGCAAAAGTATTTGTGTAAAACAGCAGAAGAAAAAGAGCTGTTGCTACCATTTAAACTAGTGCACTGACATAACTTGATAAGGCTAGTCACCACCTCATACTATTTATTAAGGAAAATAAAGTCACTGAAATCACTAAATTTCCACACAATGAAGTTCTTTGCTGAATTTTGGCCTTTCGGTGGAATTGACTATCACTGGCCTTACCTAATAGTGATGAATTTAATAAATAACAAGGAAATGTAAGAGTGAAAGAGGTATGCCGTTCAAAATCCTGCTGGATCATGCTCGCAGGAGGAAAGTACAGTACAGGGGGAATGAGTATTATTTCTGTAAAGGTACCATGTTTTTTCAAAGTTTAAAAACATTATCTGATTCTCATTTCAATGGGATAGAATGAACCTTGCAACAAAGCCATGATTGTTGCAATTCTGGTTAGCAAGAAGTCTGCTTCTACATCCACTCCTTCCTCAGGCAAGTGCTCAAATTATCCAATGTGATAGGAAGGTCAACTGCCCCCCCCCACACACACACACACACAGAGGATGGTCTTTTGTCTGTTCTCTGAGGCAAAATCCAACACAGCTTATTGTCCCAGAAGTGGGAGCATAGAATATCATTTTTCTGTGTACTTCATTTTGTTTGTAATTGCAAAAAATGTTTAGGATATTCATGACACTAAATGGGGAGGCCATTACACACATGTACACCTAAACTCTCATGAAGCTCTGGGTTACAGAAACCAATTTTAACATGGGAAGTATATAGGCAAGTAATTATCTATAAAAGGATAAAGCACTATGCTAAAACAAGGTATCTATTCTTCTTATTTTAAACCGTGTTATTCTTACTTCAGATGTCATGAATTTTTCTATTCATTTAATTCTTTTAAATTTTGAAATGCCAAACAAATTAGATAATCTTCAGTGCATATATAACTCTTACTAACAAAAAATGTTTCTCCAAAGTACTAACCACACAACAGGAAATTTTCAGATTAAAGTTAACATCCTGTTAATTAAGACTTCCAACAGCCTTTTAATCTTCAAATCATAGCATCTCAATACAATTGTTCATTTATGCAACTAAAATGCAGAGGCGGAAAAAAAAGAATAATATATCTTTACTCCAAAAAGATACATGCTTTATAAAATACTGAAGATGTTGAATGAAAAATAAGGTATTAGCAATTTTTACAGGTTTCCAATAATCTGTATTTCCTATAAAGCAGTGATTCATTAAGAAGGTTTTCCGGATTTCTCTGTGAACCAGAAGTTTATACAGAATTGAAGCATAACGGTGAATCTGTATCCAGTGACACCTTTCACAAATAGGATCAGCCACTTTGTGCTATTATGAAGGTTAAGGGATAAACAACACACTCTGTGAAAGTCTTTTTTATCCTACAGCCAACATTGTAAAGATTCAGTCATTCAGCCCTTTCTACTGACCTCCACCTTGACCTATAAAGACTATTACCTACAAGTGATTGGGTATTTTGTATTTCTCTAAAATACTGCACATCTATTCTTTACTTGTGGAAAGAAGACTTTTATTCCAAAACTTAGCAAATTATACAGTTATGCCCAAGTGGCATACAATCTGAAAAGCGTAATTCTACAACAAACTATATCATTTAAACTAGTGCATAAGTAAAGTGAACTTTAATCCAAGCAAGATTCAAAAGCTCAAGAGGCATGAATAAGCCAGGGTGGGAAACGAAGCAACAAAAACCCTTAGTTTATAGAGCACAATGTCAATGCTACATTGTTTGCTCTCTAAATCATATTAACCATTGCCAGCTATTTGAGCTACAAAAACCCTATCCATCTGAATTTATACCAAAATACAACTTTATAAAAACCACAATTCTATGACTTCAGTAAAATCTTCAATAGACTGGTCCTCTCTTTTTCAGAGACTGCTGTGTTTATTATTATTATTTGTAGGCATAATTCATGTAGGCAATGTATCAGATGTGATGTAAATGGGAAAAAACTTGTCACTTGCTAGTTGGTCAATGTAATTTGGCCAACACTGGGGTGAAATAGGATCTCAGAAGAGCCTAAACCTCCCTGGGTTGCAAAAATTTCAAAGCTTCTGTAGAAGGTGTAGACTTCAACAACAAATTATATCCAATGTGGGGTCCACCCTTTGTACATATATGAGGCCATACACTTAGCACTGGTCCTCATCATTCTGCTAAATGCTGTTGAGACTATTATCACACATCTGTGGCAGCAAAATTTTAAAATGGTTTGCAGAATGGTTTCCTGTGCCTACTTTTTATAATACAGATTGAGCACCCCTTATCCAGAAATCTGAGATCCAAAATCCAAAACTATCCACATGGGTGGCTGAGATAGTGATGCATTTGTTTTCTGATGGTTTGATGTACATGTTAAACATATTAGATCAACTTAATTCCAGGTTATTTGATAAGAATACAGGTAAATTTTGTGCTTAGACTTGTGTTCTATCTCCAAGATATCTCTAAATGTGTGTGTGTGTGTGTGTGTGTGTGTCGATTTGGATTTCAGATAATTTCAGAGATCCAGCAGCTAAGCTGCCAGAAATGGACCTGAAAGGACCCCTTCGGAGCCTTCCCAGAACAAAAAACTGACCATCTAGTCTTTTGGCTAAAAATTTTGGAAAGATTTTGGAAAGATTCCTTGATTCAGACTTATTTTTCACATTAGTATTTTGACCATTTGTTTGTTTTGCAAGCACAAGCAGCAACTTATCTGTGGTGGGAGTGATGGGTCTGAGCGAAGAACACAGCCACACTTGCTGCATCATGTTTCCCAGACAATCACAGGCCTGGTTCTGTCCATTCTCCCCTCTTGTCGTGCACACTGGTTTGGACTTCAAATCACAGGAATCCCTCTTGAGGGTTTTATAAATGTTATTGGTAAAAACTTCAAAAAATTCCCAAAATTTAGTGGATTAGCAAAATGATTAGAAACTTGGCAGGCTTGCAATAGTAAATGTAGCCTACAAGTATTGAAAGTTTCATCCTGATAGCCAGAAAAAAACTTCAAGCCTCTCAGGCTGAGAAAGTGTGATTTGACCAAGGTGTTTAAATTTGATTCTGCCCCCCCCCCCCCCAAAAAAAAAAACAATCGGTGGATGAGCAGATCTCTCTGCGACTTGGCAGGACTTACTTTCTACCCCTGTTCTGTCACTGTGAAGGAATTCCAGGGTCTACATGTTATTGGCAAAAACTTTAAAAATTCCCAAAATCAGTGGATTAGCAAAATAATTTGAAACTTGGCAGGTTTGCATTTGTGGATATGTTCTACAAGTGTGGCAAGTTTCATCTTGAGAGCCAGAAAAATGACGGAAAGACGACCCTTGCAAGTTCCCCGATTGGCACCAATGGACCAAATCTTACCAAAACTAAAACGGAACTCAGGGTTCCAAATTATGAACCCGAACCCCCCTCCCAAATCTCCTGAATCTCCCTGAAAACACAACGGGGAGCATCCCAAAACAGAACATCTCAAACAGCCCTATTCAAAATTACTAGCCTACAATTATATTAAACACTGGGGACAAGGGAGGTTCTTGACATGTTTTTGAAATACAAGTTAATAAAATACACTACAATTACAATAGTAAAAAAAGAACTGAAAATGTATATATTGTTGTTTTTAACCCTGATATAACATGAAAGAATCCCAAAGGACTATATAGTAAAAGCTATGCCACAGTTGCAGAGGAGACTTGGATTATTTTCCACAGCTTCTAATAACAGATCTGCTCTTTTTTGTACCAGTATATTCCTATTTACTAAAAAACTATCTATTTGGGGTTTTGCACATCTAACTACCTCCATTTCATCACTCAGGCTTATGGAAAAGGCAAATACAAGGAGGCAATCTCTTACTAAGGCAAAAATAAGTAAGATGCCTCCGAGTCATTATATTTAAACTTGGCCAAAAGGAAGCACACAGCAAAATCCTTTGCAAAACAAACAAAAAAGGCTTCTGGAGCAAAAACAGACAGGAATTTAGCTAGAATTCAATTGAGCCCACTGAAAGCATTGTTAAAGGAGGACAGACTCAAGCTTGAAAATAATTTCTACTTGGCTTTGACCTCTGACCAACCCAAGTCCTGGGGGGAATTGACACAATCAACATAGGATAGACATGTTTAGACCTGGTATATTCTTGTTGTCAACACATTTTTTTTTGGGGGGGGGGGGGTCGAGATTTCAAACAAAATACAAAATGATAAAAAGAACACAGAAGCACAATATATTTGTGGTTGTACTTTTCTGCTCTGTAGACTTTCTTCTGAGTAAACGTATGGCTGAAACTAAAGACCTCTCTATGCATTAACTCCTGTTGCACATGAGCAGAGGATTGTAAGACTACAACACATGAAAGCATAATTGGCAAACATCGAGACATTGTTGTTCTTAATGTGCCTTCAAGTCAACTTCTACTTCTGGCAATACTATAACTGGTTTTCTTTGACAAGGTTTATTCAGAGGAGGTTTCCTGCAAGACTGAGAATGTATGACTTGCCCAAGGGATTTCCATATCTGACTAAGGATATGAAGCCTGGTCTCCAAGAGTCCTATGCCAGCACTCAAACCACTACACCACTCTAACTCTATGTTCACACAAAAATAATTGCAACTGGTTTGTTTTACTTAATTTAAAAGATAACGTAACTCTTCACGTCCATCAAGAATCCATCAGAGCAATGATAAGGGTACACAAGGTACCAAAATACTTAAATAATGATATAGCAAGTCCTTGATCCAGGATGCACTTAGTAAATTCACCTAACATGGAATTCCTTCTATGTGATATAGCCAATATATGTAACAACTACGAGTCAGTGAGACTCCTTACAACATTTTTTGGGCCACTGCTAAGTTCAACACGTAATTCAGTTTTCCTGAAATACCCTCATTTCATTCAATTTCCTGTTTGTGTACAACAGGAATGAGGAACCCTGTTCTGAGAGTCTCAGTAATAATTTCAATAGCAAAAACAAGGAAGTGGGGGATTTTTAAACAATCTTTATGATGTTTCCGTTTATTAGCTGGAAGTTTGCACTTGCAAAGAACCATGAAATATTATTTTCTGGTAACTAGAATATTATGAATGTAGAAAGAAAAATATAGCTAAAATTACAAAAAAATGGAACATGTAACAATTACATTGAAGTCTAAATATTCATAAAAATATTCAGTTATCATTCAGACAGCTGACAAAGATAACTTTGAAATCCTTGCAACATCGGTGAACACCTGAACTAGAATGCAAATCCAGTATTTAAATTCAAACGGGAAGTATTAGAATTTGTTAATTCATAATTCCACAATCCACAGTGGAGCCTTTCACTGAAGTTCTTTGGTCCAGGAATGGCCACTTTCGGATCAGTAACAGAATTTAATGGAAGGCTGAAATAATACAATTTCTGAATATGGAGCTATGAATAGGGAGTCTCTCTGGCTACTCTCATCTCATCAGGCTAAAACAACATATAACTGGGACTTCTAATTAAAGCTAGATGGGCTAAGGTCAAAGAGCTTTCTGTGTAGGGGGCATAAGGGTAAAAGAGAGAACAGCATGAGCTCATGCCACTGTCTGGACCTCACCCTGTGTCCATCGCTGATTGTCCCCAATTAACACTCCCTTCCCTTGTGTCTTCAAAAGTAAGTTAGCAATACCAAGACGTATCACACTTTCTACACAAAGCTGCCTTTCAGTTTGATCAAGCATCTCAAAATACCTGTTGTTTTGAACAGTATTCTAGTTGCCTTTTCTAATTTTCTCTGTCATCATCAAATAATATTGAATTTGCACAAGGGTTTGTGGGTTGAGACTTTGGAACGACTTGCCAGAAGAGCTACAACAGCTAGATCAACTGTCAGAATTTGGAAACCATCTATCTCTTCCAGCAGGCCTATTCAATCAGTTTGAAGTATGGATTTTAAACTTGTGTCTTGTATTTAATCACTGTTCTGTGTACTTTAATATGTATTTTATATAAATGCATTTTATAGATATATGTATATTTATAGAATTTTTACAATGTTTATGTGTTTTAATTATGCTATAACCCTTCTCGAGCCACACGGAGAAACTGGTAAGAAATAAAATAATAATGTATGCACACACATACACACACACACACCTTAAGCTTACAAAGGAAAAAGAACCATGCTCCTTTCTTAGTTTTAACTAGAACCATGATCCTCTATGTATGTTAAGTATTTCAAGACCCCTTCTCTTGTCCAACAAATACACGAGGAATGACTTATCGTACAGTAAGTGTTTAAAAATCCACAGATGTTCAAAAATATTATGTGCGAGGCATGAATATGTGTCCTGGGATTAATGGCCCACTCTGCCCACAATGCTTACTAGCTGTGGTTTAGCATTACATGCTTCTGCTTCCGGGCTTTTGTGATTCTTGTTCATCTATCCACCCTCTGGCACACATGCAACCACAGTAATGGTAACAGATCTACTAACCATAGTAATTCATAATGCATAAATCTGAAAAAATGAAATTAGCGTTAAATAACGAAATTACCCAACTTTAAACCAGTTTACAACCTTGGCTCCTCTCCCTAAAGGAGATAGGCAAAATGCAACCTTAAAATGGCAAGTGGCTTTCAAAATTGTTTGACTTCTCAAGACTCCCTGGACTACTCTTGATCTGTCCCTCCCTCCCTCCCTCCCTCCCTCCCACCCCCCAAAAAACTGCAAAAAGGTGGGCTGCCTCTCCTGACTGCTCCTAAAACCATTACACTTGCTTTTAAAGTCTTCTTTAAAAAATCTTGGTTTTTAAGCAACGTCTCACCACGTCCAGATTTTTTTTGTTTTTGTATTCTGGCACTAGGGTCTGAGCAGCTCCTCAGAATGTCCCAGGAGGAGGAAGATGTTTCTTGGACCAATTGCAGCTGCTCATCCTTGCCCCAAACACTAACAAGTAACTGCAGCTTCAGTGTAATAAGCAACCAAATCAGAATATAACAGTTAGGTTCTTCTCCTTGCAGCTATATTGGGGAAGAAGGAAAAGGGAAGCATACAAGTCCAAGGTTGAAACACAATTCTCAAATCACTAACCTATGGTTTACAAGTACCCCCAAATGAGTCATCAAGGGCAAACTGGAAGGAAATTATATAGAGAGCTGAGAAAACACCATGAAACTGCATAGGAACAAAAACAAGAAAAAGAGCTCAAAGATAATTATCACCTCTTCCCAAATTTCACTTTCAGGGCATCACTTGTGACAAGATTTCATGGCATGATCATTTTTTCCCACTAAACAGAATTCAGAATGCACACCAAACTTTCACTGATTGGTGGCAACTCAGTGATCAATATACTTAAATCAGTTTGAAGTTCCCACTATGTAAATGACCCTATCATTTTTGTACAAAAGAAAAATCAGAAACCTTGATTTAGCTCTGAAAGCATTGTGGGCACCTCTGATCATCTGTTCAAATAAATGAAATAGAAGTTTCATTGTATACTGCCATTCATTCAGCATCACAGAAGTTTGGTTTCCTGCAAAACTCGGATAAATGTGAATATCCTTACATAGCAGAATTATATCTGTCTAAATGTCCTTAAATAAACGACCAGTATAAAATGTTTCCAGAGTTTTCTTAGTACAAAAATGCAAACATATATACAGTGGCAACAGCAAAAAAGGTTTGAAGTTGGCCGTGTGCAAAAAGAAAGACTCGAGAGCTTATAAAATTTAATGTTAGTATATGGGAAGCAGTTTCTTCTTTTTTAATGTGAACAGTGAATTCTGTTTTTTCTTTAGAAAAAAACATAACTTGTGTTTATATTCCCGGTACAAGGATATGTATTTTTCAAGCTTTAAAATGATACTATTCCCAGTATAGGGCATCTTTCGGTGTAATATCATTCAGAGTAATACACAAGCATATAATAAATTATTAATGAATACTTGCACTCAAAGTCCTGTTAAAATAAAGGACACTGGAGATCTATTCATTTCACAGGCATTTTGTATATGGTGAAATTACCGATCCTGCTAGCCACAAAACAATGCTGTGGTCACATCTGATACTATGTGACCACAGCAACTATGACACTCTTACTATGTAACCCTCCTGTAGATGAATTGCACAAATAATATATCAACAATATTGCAAACACTTTGTTATAACTTGAGAGAAATTTAGAGGAAAAACAAACAGAATTACAAAATTCTCCTAAAGAAAGTAGGCTGAAGTATTTACAAATAGTTCATTCTAAATATATTTCCATCTTCGCATCTATAGCCGAATGTCTTTTAGAAAGGCTTAAATAAATGTGATGAACAAGCATGTGTTAAAATGTGAGTTTTCTTTTAAATTAAAAACTATAATTCTGAAACGTAGTACACTTGTGCTAATGAATTCTGCCAATGAGGTCTTTGCAATTTGATGGCATTCACTTCCAGAAACACATGCTTTGAAATGGATTATAAAAAGGTAACTTTTGTGATCCTTATAAAACATCACATACTTCATCATTTAAAAATTAAGAATAAAGACAATGCTTGGAAAAGATGTTATCACTAAGACACATCACAAAATAAAACAAAAATAATTGTTTCATCAAAGAACTCAGCAATTGCTAAAACAGTACCTGATAAAAGGTAATCAAAACAGTAATATGCATAACATAATATTGCATCCTGTAAAATTTCTACTAAAAAAGGCCATCAATACTAAGCTCTGTCGAACTGAGAATATAGTCAACACTGTCAAATCTCTACATAAAATTCCAGAATAATCCTAATATTTCAGCATAACCTTCCCTTACTCAATATGTAAGTTTTATAACTATGTATGGCATAGGCTCTGCAACTACCCCTTATATTTTTTTCTGGTAAGACACTGATAATATATTGCATTCAGGTTGTGGTAATTTGCTTGCAAAATTATGTTCCAACAACGGCTACATCTAAAATGACATAGTTTTATAATTTAGAAACAAAGTAAAACAACAGATTTCTGAAGAGTAAACACAAGACTAGAGTACCCTCAGAAGAAAATGCATATAATAAATATGTCAACTTTGTCACTATTTCACACAAAAATACCTCTCAATACTGTTAGTGTGAGATCTGGCAAGCAACTTGCTTATGGGAATAGATGTTAACTACTAGAATTATTGTGGCAATCAAGATTAAATCCAGACACTTGTTTTTCATTGTTATAGCTGAGACATACTATGTAGCTGCAACTTTATGTTACAGTACCTTGGACTATGGAAAGGAACATTTTTTAAAGATACAAACTCATTAGCAGCTTAAAATGCTTACTGTAAATTGATCAATACCTTCATAGAAACATGACATAATGTATGATTCAAATCAGTATGAATTATATAGGAAGAGAATTTTTCAAAATGTAAACAACAACTACTAATCCATAAATCTGGAATCAGAAATATTGTGGTAATATGGGAGACTCTATTTAATAATGGTCATTATAACTCCTAGGTCTAGAGCTATAAGATCTAATATCCTCTCTGGTACCTCTATGATATGCCCATGCATTACTGTTCTTGTTGACAGTCTGTTGCCTTGGAAATATTTCATTATTTCAGTTTTTCCATTTGTAGACCCTTGGCCTTGTGATATGAAGGCCACCCTATTTCATATTTTCGATTATCATTTAAGCAATCTTCTGGAGCTATTTATATAAAAGCAAGTGTTAGACAATGCATATCATCATTTATCACTGCTGTGTTTAAGTATATACTGTAGGAAGAAATACATAAAAAAATGAAGGCACCTTTTTTACACTTCACAACAGTAACACAGTGATGTGAATTATGAATAACTCTGGCATATCATAGCATTAGGCTTGTATCTATTTAAAGTTAAATCCTCTGCACATCTGCACAAAACTCTGTACATACTTACTCCTGGTTAAAGCATATACAGAACTACATCCTTTATTTCCCTGGAGGCAATGACAAAACTGGCAAAACCGAGACATTTTTAAAGAACTTGCTACCTTGTAACATTGTCAATAAAATGCACCAAGTTGAACTCGAGTAAACTCTTTTTAAATTATTACCTAAAAAAAAAAAGAAAATCTCTAGCACACTATGTTGATATTTGTGAAGGTTTTATGTGTGATTTTTACACAACAATTTCTTAATTGTTAGTGTGTAGCAACCATGCTTTCTAATGTTCTGTTCATTTCTATGGCATTTTTCCTGTAAGTACTGAAATGAAGTTTAAGTAGCACTTGTGCAAGCAGTCCTACTTATTTCGGAAGTATACACAATCCAACCCCTGCACATTTGCTCAGATGTAAGTCTTGCTGCATTAAATAAAACTCCACATAATCTATTTAGCATTGTATGCAATACTTCTAATATTAACCAGAAATAAATAAAAAGAAGTTGTGAAAGTGGACTTGAGCTGTTGTATTAAAGGCTTAAGTAAAGTATGGACTGTGTTAAGAGAGAGAAAATGAATCGCATATTTAATTATAATTCCATTCTTCTAGGCATTTGTGTTAAGAAACAATAATCTGACATGATATGTCTTGAACTGAGCTCCCACAAAACAATCCATGTACCATTTAATCATAAAACGGTTGGAGTTTCACACACAGTAGCAACAGGCTTAGCTGCAGGGCATAAAACAATCATCTATCTGGACACTAGGCCAAGCTTTGGTTATCGGGGTTTCACGAATTTAGGCTTCTTTCCCCTTCTCCAAAATTATTACTCATTCCACTTCCTACAGGATAAAATTACTCTGATCCAACCTTTAAGATGACAGCATCAGAGCTGAACAAGAATATGCTATTAAAGGGCATTAAATTAAATACAGTATATCCTCCTACAACTTCAATCAGAATTTCAGACCAAGTGTTATTTAGTACAGCTCTCAAGTGGAGCAGAATAACAAATCGCACACTTTGATTTACCTTCTTCGAATGCCAAATGGAGACAGGTGATAAAGAAAGCACTCATGCACAGCTATGAAGTTTCGCCTAGAAATTAATTCTATCTTCCAGATTCCTATCTCAGAAAAATTCCAAAAATGGCACACAAATATGCCTCTGCTAGAGAGATTACTGAAGCTGTCCCAGTAAATATACTTATTACCAATATAGTACCAGACTCATAAAGAAGAAAAAAAGAACTCTCTGGTTCAGCTGGGGAAAGGAACACATACTGCTTATTTATGTATTGGCTCCCCCCTCCCCAAATGTGCAGGAAAGCAGGATGCTGCTAAAAACATTATATTTCTCTAATAAGTGTTTTTACAGTCACTAGAGGGAAAACACTGAATGTTCATGGCTAAAGGAGAAGTAAAGGAATGTTAAACCTCTGCTTTCCTGAAATTACATCAATATTATGTATTTCCACCAGTGACGTATCAAAATGCAGCTACAGGTACAAAATGCAAGACTTTCTCTTATGAACAAAATACAAATTACAGCATGAACAAAAGCGAATTATCTGGATTTAGACCTGTTTTGAAAATGAAATCTCAAATCCAAATACTTCAATTCATCTGATACACAAATTACACCTCAGATAGTTATTTATTCACAACAGGTTTATATTTATTATTTTCTTTGATATCCTGATTGAAATCTATTTAAAAACAAAATGTTGCATTACGACCAGTATAAAGCAACAACTGGAATTATTCACATTACTCCAATAAGCTGACGGGCAACACAGGGCTTCACTTTATATGGACAGTATTGAGAAGATGCTGAGAAAATAGTTTTCATATCACATCATACCATATCATAGCTGGGATGCACCTCTGAGCAACTCTGAGCAACTGGCTGTGCTAGCAGAAGTAAAAGAGTTATATACTCTTAGTCTTAGGCCTATGATGTTCATTCAGATGGAACTGAAGTGGTCCTTTGGAAACATGAGGTGAACTTTTAAACTTTGTAATGTGTGGTTTATGGGAGAAATTGTGGGAGCTGCCTGTTCTTGCAAGGACAGGTTGTCACCATTTCCTAATCAAAGCCTCTCCTGCCATTCCCAATTCTTTATGCCTTCCTCCTTGAAATTTTACCCATTTCTGTCTTCCTGCCTCTCCTGCAGAACTTAACTCTGTCTCAGAATTAGCAACAAAGCCCCTTTCTAGGAAAACTGGTGTTTAATGAACCAGAAAGTAGCTCTCTCACAGCAGGACCCACAAGGACTTCAGCTTAGTACAGGCATAGGCAAACTTGGGCCCTCCAGGTGTTTTGGACTTCAACTCCCACCATTCCTAAGCGGTTGAGGGGGAAAAGGAAAGGGCCTGAGGCTGTTAGGAATGGTGGGAGTTGAAGTCCAAAACACCTGGAGGGCCAAAGTTTGCCCATGCCTAGCTTAGTGACCCAAAGTTAACATCTCCAGCAGAAAGGCTGCAGCTGATTTGCTGGGCAAACCTGTCACAGCCCAGTCCCCATTTGCTCCCTGGCTATTTCCCGTGATCCTTCCACAAGTGTCCCTTACTTTCAGTGAGAGGCTGGCTCCCTCAACAAAGGTTTACTTCAGGAAAGAAAATAAAAGTAGCCATGGCGGGAGAGGAAGGAAATCATGCCATAAGGGAGAGAGTTGAGGACCAATTGCCAGCCGACTCCTGCCTCTTCATCTCCCAGCAGCATCTCTCTCTCTCTCTGCTGAGGGCAATAAATAACTTTTTAGAACCGCCCATTGCTTGGAAGTCCTCTCGAAGCTTCCCCAAAACAAGCGGGAAGCAGAGGAAGGGAAGCAGAACAAAACTTGACGAGGAAGAGGACGACCCCCACACACACCCCCACCCAATCCTTTCTCTGGAGTTTTTTTTGGCCTAGTTGCACCAACCCAAGCCGGCCCTTCCACGAGGCCTGGCGAACGTCTCAACACACGCAAAGACCCACACAGCCTGGTCCCGCGCCGACAAACCCCACGACCCTCCCCCCGCACCCGTGTTTAGTGGAGCCGAAAAGTTGCCTCGCGGGAATTCCGCCTCATTCCACCCCTTTTCTCCCGCCCCTTTCCGCCCGTAACGTGGGGAGGTGCTGCTGCTGTTAGCCGAGGCTGGGCAAGTGGGTGCTCGCGGGAGGGAAGGAAGGAAGCTGCTCCCGCCCAGGGACCCACTTGCCCAGCCTCATCTCTCCGGAGAAGCCTCCGCGAGTGGGGTTTCTCGAGGCGGCGGGGGTAGCCCTCGCCTGCTTCCCCCTTTCTTTCTTCCCTTCCTCCCTCCCTCCTTCCCCCTTTTTCTCAGCACTGAAGCCAAACCACCAAAGACCCCGAGCGCCCACTCCGGCGGCGTCCCGCTCCTCCTGCCTTCCTTCCTTTCCTTCCGACGCGAAAGAGAAAGTGTTACCGTTCTCGCCTGGAAGGATCCTGCTGGAAGCTTGGCTTGGTGGGCGCCATCTTCCTGGGCTTTTTTTCCTCTCTCTCTCCCTCTCTCCCCTTCCCTCTCTCTCTCTCTCCTTTACTTTTCCCCCTCCTGCGTGGCGGTGTTGTGTCTAGCGGCCCTGCTTGAAGCGAGGCGGCAGGCGGCGGGGGGAACGAGGAAGGAGGACGGAGGCCAAGGCATTGCGGGCTCTCTCTACCGCTCCTTCCTTGGCGCAGGTTGCTGCTCTGCCTGTTTCAAAGCTGCTGCTGCTGCTGCTGCTGTTGCTGCTGGTGGCGGCGGCGGAGAAGGAGAGGAAGCCCGAGAGGAGAGAGGAGAGAGCAGCGCGGGGTCCGTTGCTGCAGCCTCCGGAGGCATACCGAGCGGCAAAGCGGGCGCGGAGCATGGCATGGCCAGGCAGGTGGCCCAAGAGCAGAGCCCCGGGCGGGAGGGCGGGTGGGCGCTCAAGCGGCGCGGAGGCGAGCCCCTCTCGGCCCGGCCGGGAAGCCCAGGCTCTCCGGGCAAAGCGGCAACCGCATGGGAGCCTTCCTGGGCATTTTCCCCGCCTCGTCCTCGGCTCCAGCCGCTCTCGACTCGCTGAGGCGCTCGAGGGACGAGGCAGAGAAGGAGCCCCGCCGCCAACGCCGCCACAGCCGGCGCAACAACGCCACTCAGTTGCAGCTTCGCAGACTTCCCTTTCCCTCTCTCTCCCTCGCTCTCGCTCGCTCTCTCTCCACCAGCCCCATCTACACTGACCCTTGAAACGCAGTTCGAAGCTCGCTTCAGATTGCCGCCACCCAAAGCAAAACCCTTCAATGTGCCTCGGTGCTTTGTGCCATCATCATTCTGGCTTCCAAGGTTTGCTAGGAAACCACTTTCTTCAGCCAGAGAAGGACCCCCCCCCCCCCCCCAATCCAGGACCATGAAGAGCAGTTCCATAACGCAAAATAATTTAGAAATTAGGCTCCATCGATAAACTTCAGTGCACACACAAGACAGATAAACTTCAGTGGACACTCAAGACAGAAAAACTTCAGTGGACACTCATGGGAATTTAGTTAACCATTTAAAATTCATGAGAAAACCGGGTTTAAAAAAAAACTGAAAAAATCGGGGGGGGGGGTGAACCCCTATCCCCACACACACAACTCTGCCCCCATCAACACTGAACCTTGAAACGCAGTTCGAAGCTCGCTTCATACGGCCTCCACCCAAATCAAAACCCTTTAATGTTCCACCCAAATCAAAACCCTTTAATGTTCCTCTTTTTTTCTTTTTTTTTTTTGCTTTTGTGAGTGTGTGTGTGTCAAGAGCGACTTGAGGAACTGCAAGTCGCTTCTGGTGTGAGAGAATTGGCCGTCTGCAAGGACGTTGCGGGGGGGGGGGGGGTACCCGGATGTTTTGATGTTTTCACCATCCTTGTGGGAAGCTTCTCTCATGTTCCCTACATGGAGCAGGAGCTGACACTCTACCCGAGTTGGGTTCGAACTGCCAACCTTCAGGTCAGCAACCCGACCTTCAAGTCATCAGTCCTGCCGGCACAAGGCTTTAATCCACTGCGCCACCGGGGGCTCCATGTGCCTCTGTGCTTTGTGCCATCATTCTGCTTCTAAGGTTTGCTGTGAAGCCACTTTCTTCAGCCAGAGAAGGACTGACTCCCCATCTACACTTGACCCTAGAAATCCAGTTCGAAGCTCGCTTGAGACTGCCCAAAGCAAAACCTTTTAAGGTGCCTCAGTGCTTTGTTCCATCACCATTCTGGCTCCACTTTCTTCAAGACCGGTGTGAAACCGCACTAAATGGTCAGTGCGAATGCAAGAAGCCCATCCTGACGAGCCATTATTAGGCCTTCACGGCATAATGCAGCACACGTGTGAGGAAATGCGAGCCATGTGTATATATCAGACCTGAGCAAACTTGGGCCTGAGGCTGTGAGGAATGGTGGGAGTTGAAGTCCAAAACCCCTGGAGGGCCCAAGTTTGCCCAGGATTGATATATATAGATATGTGTGCGTGAATGTATTATACACAGCCCAGCAGTGCCAGTTGTGTGCGGATGCCTCCTCTCCCTACGTGCGCGTCTTTTGTGTACACAAGCCGGTGCCCCGCGTGGGGATGCTGGAGGGAGGGACACTAACACATACAGAAACACACACACACACACACCGCCCGGGCTGCACATGCGTCTGGCTCTTGCCCGCCGTCCAAGTACCGTATAGCACCGAGTGGACGAGGGACGGCGCAGGAAAAGCGGGGCCAAAGGCAGGCGGCGGCGGCGCGCAGCACTAATACCGTATTTCTCCTGGCAGAACCGTCCCTCTGGTTGGTCAAAAGCGTCGTGCCCCTTCCATAAATCAATTAAGACACCTATGAACTCGGGCTGGGAAGAAGAGGGATGAGTTTACCAAGATCATAGGGTGTCGCTTGAATTTATTTTTTAAAGGCCAGTTTATCCACCTTTAAGCCTGTTCTGTGATTAGACTTTTGTCAAACTTGGCCTATTAATGTGCTGTCGAAGGCTTTCATGGCCGGAATCGCTGGGTTGCTGTGAGTTTTCCGGGCTGTATGGCCATGTTCCAGACCCATTCCCTCCTGACTTTTCGCCCACATCTATGGCAGGCATCCTCAGAGGTTGGGAGGTTTGTTGAAAACTAAACAAGGGAGGTTTATATACCTGTGGAAGGTCCAGAATCAGAGAAAGAACTCTTGTCTGTTGGAGAAAAGTGTGAATGCTGCAATTAATCACCTTGATTAGCGCTGAAAAGCCTTGCAGCTTCAAGGCCTAGCTGATTCCTGCCTGGGGGAATCCTTTGTTGGGAGGAAGAAAACCATGAAAATGAACAAAATCTCGCTACCAGTATTTTAAAAAACTGTAAAATCAGGACAATAAATAAAGAACAACACACTGAAAACAGGTGAATTCCAGACAGGAAGCAATCAGGGCCAGCTAACACCTCCCAACAAAAGAGTCCCCCGGGCAGGAATCAGCCAGGCCTTGAAGCTGCAAGGCTTTTCAATGCTAATCAAAGTGATTAATAGCAACATTAACAGGCAAGAGTTCTTTCTCTCACCCTGGACCTTTCACAGATATATAAACCCTACATTCCTAGTTTCCAGTATACCTCACAGCCTCTGAGGATGCCTGCCATAGATGTGGGCGAAACGTCAGGAAAGAATACTTCTGGAACATGGCCATACAGCCCGGAAAACTCACAGCAACCCTTTGCCGGAGTACAAGAGCATTTGAATCTGCGGCTGGATCTACACTGCCAAAGAATGCAGTTGAACCGGTCAGTGTGTGTCATGCAGTTTGAACAGCATGATGTGGGTCGACATTGACCATATAACACAAACCAAACTGCCTTATTTCGCAGTGTAGATCCAGCCTGCCTCTCCAAAAGGAAAGATGCCCAAGCCGGAGTTTGAGAAACTTCCCAGGGAAGCCAACAGCTCTACGCGGGAGAAGGTGTGCGAATAACTTGCATTAGAAAAAAAAAAGTTTTGCAAAGTGCCAGAATGTTTGGCTGCAGGGCGCACTCAGTGACCCCCAAAAGATGATCTCTGCCACTTGAGGCCGGAGGTTGACCTGCCTCCAATCCCCGGGGCTCCGAAGAGCAGAAAAGGGCGACCCGAGGAGCTGGCAGCCCGAGCAAGGGAGCAGCCTCTTGTCTCTCTCTCCCCATCGCTTTCTGATTCAATTCTGATTTAAAGAGTCGCTCCTTTGCATGGCAGCATTCAAGCTCGGCAGAGAGAAGGAAATACCCTCACAAGGAGTGACAGCCACAGTTTGAAAAGGGACACACACTCATGATAACTGAATACAAAAGGGTTAGTTTAAAGCGGCACCCTATATACCCAACCCATTCCTCACACGACTCAAAAGAATAACTTGAACAGGTGTCATCTGGGTTTTGCCCTGAGCATGGAAGTCAGAGTCATGCCCCCCACCCCAGACTCACTTTCAAATATTTGAAGAAAATCACAAGGAAGGTTTAAGAAGAGGAACATCACTTGGCTTTTAATCTCATGAACATTATATACATATTTTACTTTATTGATCAATGACCACCAATATCATGGGCTGAAGGTTTTTAATTTATTGACAACAGTGAATGTATGGAAAGGGGCACAAAATTGGAGGCACAGAAATCACTGTAAGAAACTGCTAACTAAAATTAAACAGGTGTATATATCCAATCTTCCTTGTACTCCATGGAAGTTATGGGTAGCCTTATGGGGACACAGGATAGTGTACACATGCTAAATTTCCAATATGTTGACAATTTCCAAATAACTATTATTTTTGTTTTGTTGAAGACTTACATGGCTGGAATCACTGGGTTGCTGTGAATTTTGGGCTGTATGACCATGTTCCAGAAGAATTCTCTCCTGACGTTTTGCCCACATCTGTGGCCAGCTAACACCTCCCAACAAAGGACTCCCCCAGGTATGAAGCAGCCAGGCTTTGAAGCTGCAAGGCTTTTCAGTGCTAAACAAGATGATTAATTGCAGCATTCACACTTTTCTCAAACAGAATTCTTTCTCCCACCCTGGACCTTCCACAGATATACAAACCTCACTTGCTTAGTTTTCAACAGACCTCACAACCTCTGAGGATGCCTGCCATAGATGTGGGTGAAACCTCAGGAGTGAATGCTTCTGGAACATGGCCATACGGCCGGGAAAACTCACAGCAACCCAAAACTATTCTTTTAATTTTTAATATCCAATGGGATTTAGGTGTAATACTAACTACTGAGCAGGTAAGCCATACATTATTTCCCCATAGTGTGTGTTTTCAAGAGACAGTTGAAGCTAATCTGCTTATTATTCTGATCCTTCACTTCTCCCTTTAGAAGCAAAACTCTTTGGGTTCTTACCCTGTACTTTCTAGTTAAAGGAAACGTTAGTTTCCCTTGCATTTATAGACCTCTGTGTGTGAGAAAAATCATCTGGATACCAAGAAAGGGAAGCACTACAAAGTTTTGTCTCTATCCATTATATCACAGCCACACTTCACCTATTTTATAGAAAGACTTCCTGTTTGAATGAAGAAAAAATGACCTGATCCTGAGTTTCAAGCACTCAGTGTCTGTGTGAAGGCTCGATAATCTTTGGAGAGTCTGACTCAAGACATCTCAGCATCTAACTCCCATTTTTTGGAAACAAAACTGTTAAAACACCATCACCAAAGTTCAGGGAAAAGTCCAATATTTCTCTAAAGTGTCCCCAGCAGCTTACTGAATTAAACCTGAGACACAAAGCAGGAAAAAGCAATCAGGGCCAAATTAATTGAGTTAGTAATTTTAAGTTTCAAGTGCTGATTTGTTTATGGTCTTTGCACTCTCCTTCAGATTTTCCTCCTTCAAGATGCTATTTAATGTGTCAATGTAAGTCAGGGTAGTTGGAACAACTTCTAAAAGATAGGAGTGAGAATTAAACCTTGCAGAGTTTAGAGTTTGGAACAGTCGCCTACTTTTGTTCTTTCCATCTTCCTATGATTTTGGGACCACAAAGAAAAGCCTTGCTGTTGTTGTTTTTGAATCTGATAAAAAGAATGGCATTACAGATGGTGTCAGCACCAGCACCTGTCCATGAATTAGTAGCTGGGGCAGAAAAGGTGAGGAAGGTCTTTCAACTTCGCTATGACTTATTGCCTAATCCAGCTTGGTGGGGTTGCCTTCCTAAAGGAGCTGTCTGGGAAGCTGGGGGAATTTGCATGAGAATGCCCGGGAGATGAATGCCGCTCAGTGCTCAGCCCGCGGAGGATTTCCTGCTAGATTTCCCCCTGGTAACAGGTGACATGCTCGCACCGGGGTCAGGGAAGTTGGGGCGGGCGGCGAGGGGGAAACGCCCAGGGGGGAAACGCGCATCTTGTGCCGCGGGAAAAGCGAACGACCCATCCCCGCGGGGGGATCAGTCCTACTTCTTCCTGGCTGCGAGGTTTGCATTGACACGGAGGAACCCCTACTTCGAGAAGCAAAGGGGATCCCAAACTTTGGAGCGAAGAAAAGAGCGCGTTCCGCGGGAACCTGAGGCTGGATCCACACTGCCACAGAATACAGTTCACACTGCATTATGTGGGTCTGCACTACCATACTGAACGTGCATTATATGGCTCTACACTGACCATATAATACAGATCAAAGTGCATTATATGAGTCTATGCTGACCATATAATACAGTTCGAAGTGCATTCTATGGATCTACTCTGACTATATTCAAACATTATATGGCTCTACACTGACCATATAATACAGTTCAAAGTGCATTATATGAATCTATGCTGACCATATAATACAGATCTAAGTGCATTATATGAGTCTATGCTGACCACATTGAAACTGCATCATGTGGGTCTACACTGACCATATAATACAGTTTAAAGTGCATTATATGGGTCTACTCTGACTATATTCAAACTGCATTTTATGGCTCTACACTGACCATATAATACAGATCAAAGTGCATTATATGGCTCTACTCTGACCATATAAGACAGTTCGAAGTGTACATTCAAGTTGCATTATACATATCTATAACACAGTTCAAAGTGCATTACGTGGGTCCACACTGACTATATCATGCAGTTCAGACTACACTATGTGGCAGCCAAACTTTCCTCCTTTGCTAGCTTCGCTTTCCAAGCTCCATCCAAGCCGAGAACCTTTCTGTCCCTAGCTTTTTTCTATAGTCTATAGTACCAGCAAAAAAAAAAATCCTTTTGATTGAGTTGTTTGCATTGCCCAACGAAGGAAGTTTTTTTTTTGTTTTTTGTTTTTCAAGTGAGGCAACCGGTGATGATCTTTGCACATACATATATATGATAGACACGCACTCACACCCCTTTGCTACTCGCGTGTAAACTCACCGTTGTTGGTAGGAAGTGATGCCCTGGACATTGGGCGGGTTCCCGTTGGCGGCGGCAGTTCTGCCCAGTCCGGGCCCGGACGGCACTCCGCCGGCTGCCCCTCCGCCGCCCCCCGCCGCCGCAGCAGTCACCTGCACGCTGAAATCCGGGAAGATCCGGATCATCCCCGCGGCTCAGCGGCAGAGGCAGCAGCAGCAGGAGGAGGAGAGGCAGGAGAGGAGCGGGACCCGGTGGCGGCGGCGGCGGCGAGGAGGAGCAGTGCGGGCGAAGAGGCGGCGCGGCGTGGGCTCCTCGCTCTCCCTCCTCCGGCGGCGGCTGCAGCAGCAGAGCCGAGCGCGCTGCAATCCCATTAGTGAGCGGCGGCCACTGGGAGGGAGGCACGGCGGAGCTTTGATCTCAGGCCGGGTGCGGGAGGGGGGAAGGGAGGGAGGGGGCGCCGAAGTGAGTGCCGCCTGAGAGGGAGCGAGCAGCGATTTGCCAACACGCGACGTGTCGGGGGGTTCGGGGGAGAGGGGGACAAACTGGGAAGGGAAACAAGCAAGCAGGAGAGAAGAGATGGGGAACCTCTGGGTCTCTTCCCTCTCTCTCTCTCAGTCTCTCTCTCTCTCTCTCTCTCTCCAGCCCAGGAATCTGAGCGGGGAGCGCCGCTACTTTCGCGCGGCGGTGGGAATGATGGGCAGCAAATGTTGCCTCCGCTCTCCCCCCCCCACTTCCTTCCTTCCCCCTTTCTCTCTCTCTCTCTCGCTCTCCCTCCTCCTACTCCGCCCCCAAAGACGCCCAGCCTTGGAGGATTTCTCACTTTCGGGGAAGGAGGGAGGGAAGGAAGGAAAGGGACGGGGGTTGGGTCAAACAGATTGGTGGGTCAAAGCCAAACGGGGCAGGAAAAGGGAAAGTCCTGTCTCCAAAAGGAAGGGAGGGAGGAAGAAGAAGAGGGGGTTCGTGGCAACCCAAGTTGTTGGGAACTAGCCTTCCTTTCTTTCTTTCTGGGCAGAGAGAGAGAGAGGGGTAGAGGCGAAGAAGCTGTCTGTAAAAGGAAGGAAGGGAGGGAAACGAGGAGGAGGCTCTGCCATTCTCTGAGGATGCCTGCCATAGATGAGGGCGAAACGTCAGGAGAGAATACTTCTGGAACATGGCCATACCGCCCGGAAAACATACAACAACCCCGAGGAGGAGGCTCGCGGCAGCCCAAGTTGTTGGGAACTAGCCTTCACATCCTTGCTTCCTTCCTTTTAGAGACAAGAGGGGAAGCTGGGTTGCTGTGAGTTTTCCGGGCTGTATGGTTATGTTCCAGAAGCATTCTCTCCTGACGCTTCGCCCGCATCTATGGCAGACATCCTCAGGGGTTGTGAGGTCTGTTGGGGAATCTAGGCAAGTGGGGCTTATATATCTGTGGAAAGTCCAGGGAGAAAAAACTCTTTATCTGTTGGAGGCAAGTGTGAATGTTGCAATTGATCACCTTGATTAGCATTGAAAACCCTTGCAGATTCAAGGCCTGGCTGCTTCCTGCCTGGGGGAATCCTTTGATGGGAGGTGTTAGTTAACCCTGATTGTTTCCTATCTGGAATTTACCTGTTTTCAGAGTGTTGTTCTTTATTTACTGTCCTGATTTTAGAGTTTTTAAAATACTGGTAGCCAGATTTTGTTCATTTTCATGGTTTCCTCCTTTCTGTTGAAATTGTCCACATGCTGGTGGATTTCAACGGCTTCTCTGTGTAGCCTGACATGCTGGTTGTTAGAGTGGTCCAGCATTTCTGTGTTCTCAAATAATATGCTGTGTCCAGGTTGGTCCATCAAGTGCTCTGCTATGGCTGACTTCACAGACTGAGTTAGTCTGAAGTGCTTTTCACGTTCCTTGATTCGTGTTTGGGCAATGCTGCGTTTGATGGTCCCTATGCAGACTTGTCCACAGCAGCATGGAATACAGTATACGGTAGACTCCTGAAGAGATGAGAGAACAAAATCTGGCTACAAGTATTTTAAAACTCTAAAATCAGGACAGCAAATAGAGAACAATACTATGAAAACTGAAGAATTGCAGACAGGAAACAATCAGGGCCAGCTAACACCCCCAACAAAGGATTCCCCCAGGCAGGAAGCAGCCAGGCTTTGAAGCTGCGAGGCTGAAAAATGCGAATGAAGGCGAATAATTGCAACATTCACACTGACAAGAGTTCTTTCTCCCACCCTGGATTTTCCTCCGAGTCCCTCCGGGTGAGAAGGGCGGGATATAAATGTTGGAAATAAATAAATAAATATTAGTTTCCAACAAACTTCACAACCTCTGACGATGCCTACCATAGACGTGGGCAAAACATCAGAAGAAAATGCTTCTGGGACATAGCCATACAGCCCGGAAAACTCACAGCAACCCAGTCTGACCCCACTTTAACTGCCATGCTTCAGCGCTATGGAAGCATAAGAACTTTAGAAGTGTCTTTAGCCTTTTCTGACAGTGTCTGGGCAAACTTCGGCCCTCCAGGTGTTTTGGACTTCAACTCCCACAATTCCTAACAGCCTACCGGCTGTTAGGAATTGTGGGAGTTGAAGTCCAAAACACCTGGAGGGCCGAAGTTTGCCCATGTCTGAGTTCAAGACTCATGTCTGGCGTCTCGCCCTCTACCACTCCGAGGATTACAAAGCGTTGCTCCTCAGCAATGAAAGCGGTGTGCAATGGCACTGATTCGTCGGCCTACGTGGGTGCACGCGGGCAATGTGCGCGTGTAGTCTGTCCGGCCGGGCCTCTGCTCCGGACTATCAATCCCGCGCGAGGAAGCCTTTGGCGCGAGGATAAGAAGCACCACCTATGTAAACGCATAACCGGGTCTTTCTGGACTTCGCCGGGTCACTTGACAGCTTCTCAGGGCGCTGACTTCGTATCAGGTCGCTGCCACTCTCCCCTTGGCCTCTGTGGCAACAACCCTGTGTTTCTTTTCTGACCGAGCCAAATCGCAAGGGCCGGCGTGGGGAAGGCTGGTGCGGGGAGGACACGCTTTGGCGTGTCGGAATGTGCCGCGGCAGCAGCCCCACGCCGCATGCTTTCAGGCGAAGCTGTGGAGAGACAGGCGCCCCTCGCGGGGACCGGAGGCACTGCAGCCCCGGCTCTGCCTTCACCTCCCCACCCTTCTTTCGCCCCCTTCCAACCCATCTTGCGGGGCGAAAGTGGGTGCACCCACACTGAAGAATTCATGCAGTTTGACATCACTTTAATTGCCCTGGCTCAATGCGACGGAATCATGGGATTTGTAGTTTGGTGAGCCATCAGCATTTTTTAACAAAGAAGGTTAAAATTCCTGTAAAAACAGCCAATATTAGACATACAATCAAATTAGAAAAATGGGAAAAATATGGAACCAAAAATTAAAATTTACATAATACAGTAGAGTCTCACTTATCCAACATTCACTTATCTAACATTCTGGATTATCCAATGCAGTCTGCCTCCCATCCGGATCCACAGCTGTTTCTCTAGGCAGCAAGGACTGAACTTTTTACGGATTTTATTTCCGAAAATGTTACTGTAAGTTCATTTCATGCAATTCCATCTTTTTTTGTAGTCAATTTGTTAGTAGCCAATGTTTTTGTAGTCAATGTTTTCAATACATTGTGATGTTTTGGTGCTAAATTCAAAAATACAGTCATTGCTACATAACGTTACCGTGTACTGAACTGCTTTTCCTGTCGATTTGTTGTAAAACATAATGTTTTGGTGCTTATTTTGTAAAATCATAATGTAATTGACATTTAATAGGCTTTTCCTTAATTCCTCCTTATTATCTAACATTTTTGCTTATCCAACATTCTGTTGACCTGTTTATGTTGGATAAGTGAGATTCTAATGTAATAATAATACTACTTTATTTTTCTATCCCACCTCCATCTCTCTGCAGGGATTTGGGCCAACTAACATGGGGCCAAGCCCAAAGAACAAACAGTAAACAAAATAAAATGTATATATAAACAACAACATCAAACAGGATAAAATAAACAAATTAAAACCAACAAAATACAATATACTACAATAAAAAAATAAAATACAGAAATGGTAAAAAAACAAAAACCACCACTTTATGGCAAAATAGATAGGTAAAATGGGAGGGTGTATTCTAATGATTGGAAAGAAAATGGATACAATGTTATCCTAACATACAAGACAAATGTTGGGAATGTGAAGATCATGTAGGTACCTTTTATCACATGTTGTAAAATAGCTTAAAAGGGGAAAGAAATTCAAGAAAAAAAATCAGAAGATATTAGACATAATGATACAGTTAAAACCAGAATACTTCCAACTGGGAATTTTAGACATGTTGTTATTGTTTATTTGTTCAGTTGCTTCTGACTCTTTGTGACCTCATGGACCACCAGCCCACACCAGAGCTCCCTCTCAACTGCCTGCCTGCCATGGCCACCCGCAGCTCCTTCAAGATCAAGCCAGTCACTTCAAGGATACCATCCATCCATCTTGCCCTTGGTTGGCCCCTCTTCCTTTTTTCCTTCCTGCAGCATCATTCTTTTTCTCCAAGCTTTTCTGTCTTCTCATTATGTGGCCAAATTCTATGATTTAGATATAGAAACGGACAAAAATATAGATAGACTATTCAGTTACTGGGGAGTCCCTGGTGGTGCAGTGGGTTAAACCGCTGAGCTGCTGAACTTGCTGACCAAAAGGTCGGCAGTTCAAATCCACGGAGTGGGGTGAGCTCCCGCTGCTAACCCGAGCTTCTGCCAACCTAGCAGTTTGAAAACATGTGAATGTGAGTAGATCAATAAGTACTGCTCTGGCGGGAAGGTAACGATGCTCCATGCAGTCAGGCCGGCCACATGACCTTGGAGGTGTCTATGGACAACCTGGCTCTTCGGCTTAAAATGGAGATGAGCACCAACCCCCAGAGTTGAACTCAACTAGACTTAATGTCAGGGGAAAACCTTTACCTTTACTTTAGTAACGGCTGCTAGAATAACATACGCCTGACATTGGCGAACAAAAGAAATACCTACGAAAGAACAAAGGATGCCAAAAATAATTGATGTAATGAATATGGACAAAGTAACCCAATTATTAAATAAACATTCAGCTGGCTATAAGAAAACAACAGATTGGACACCAATAAGAGACTATATGATTTGTTGTTTATTCATTCAGTTGCTTCCGACTCTTTGTGATCTCATGGGCCAGCCCACGATACAAGAAAAAATAAAATTGATAATAATATTGAAAACAAAGAGAAAAATTGTTACCTATTAGAAATACCAAAGAGGGGAGAATAATAATATAAAGAATCAACAAAGGACAATGTAGATCATGGTGGAGAAGATTGGAAGTCAATTTTTTCTATCTTCTATATTCCTTCCTTCACCAGCCCCCTAGAAATTTGTTTATAACTTTGTAGCATTATTTTCTTCTTTTTTTATATAGAATGCTCTATTGCCTGTTCACCTGCATTAGTATTTCCCTATCCCCACGGCCCCTTATATCCCACTTTCATTTTTAAAAATATTGTCAACAGTTTAATAAAATTGTTTTTTTTTAAAAAAAACTTTCAACTTCTACTATTCCATTTCATTGAAGTTAAAGTGGTGTCAAACTGCATCAGTTCTATGGTGCAGATGTACCCTAAGTCTTATGTAGTGGGACAAAGCCCTGCGGTGCTCAGGATATGTTCAGGCAGAGAGAAGGGAGTCTTACCCATGGGGTTGTCCCAGTGCCAGATTCACTATTATGCTCAGGTGTGCTTAAGCACAGGGCCCCATTGGACCATCTTTTCACTCCCCCAAAATAATAATTACAATGGATTTTGCTTATGTGGTGCAATTCTAAATTTGAAGGCGTTCATGTTTTGGACTGATTCCAGATGTAATAATTATTGGAAATAACTGCACCCAGGCTCTGGGCACATATCCCTTTGGAAATAAATGGCAATCATAACCTTATTGAAAAGGAAAAATGATGTCACATCCTTTGGCAAATGTGAATCTCCATGAACACATGGAGACCACCTTTTCAAAAGTACTAGTCAAGGAAAGCATGACCTTGTTAGAAGTCAATCCGTTGAACAAGTGATATTCACATACATTCATGTAATGGTACACAGGTAACTCAGCTGTTAGACTGAAGAACCATGTATTTGAACTGCTAAGGGGGAAAAAATACGCCACTACAAAAATATACTTGGTTAGCAGGTTTTTCTTTGAAGTTGAAAAAACAGTTGCAGTTGCCCAAAACATATACACTCCCTTGAAACCTCTTAGCTTAAAATATGCACTAAGAGATAAAAACAGTCTTCTTTGAAAAATAATGTAACTTGTTTACTCTTAAACATCTTGTATTAATTCACCCTACAGGCTCATTTCTTATTAACGTTCAGTTATAGATAGGATGTGGTTTCTCTGTGTTGTGAACACAGGGTATCATTCTTAATCAATAGTCCATAAGCATGCAGGCTATTTCCAACTTTGTCCTAAATCCAGCACTGGGTTGTCCCCTGCCTGATTTATTTCTTCTTTGCTCAGTCTGAATATATATTTAGAAAGCCCATCTGACCTAAGAAGGAGTGTAACTGGGCAGAGCAAACTGAAGACACTGCCCTCCTCCCAAGTAAAAATTCTATCCTTTATGAATTTTTTTTCTTCTGCACCCGTGTTTCTAGTGTTGGACATTTAAAACTTCAGTGGATCATTTAGAAATGACAACAAAGGCATCCAAAAAAAAAAGAGGCAAACAAAAGTCCTATCTGCAGTAACCATTTCATCCAGGTGCAAACCAGTATTGAAGAAAGTCATTTCACTGTACAGATGATTACATAGGAAATCCTGAAACCAGTTTGAGGCTCAGATGGCGATTGCACAGCACTGGTGCACGTGAAGGGCTTTCTTTTGCACATTTTTGTGGGAGGCCAAAGTGACCAAGGGAATGTGAACACAGCAAAATGTAAGTGTTTCAGATACAGCATATGAAGGATTGCCAGTGTCTCACATCCTGCAATGACAAAAATTTGGGGACTGCAGAAAAAATCACTTGGGAAACAGACCTGGTATTAGATAAAGTGATGTGTTTATTTCTTCCCATGACCAACCTTCTCCTAAGCAGTCCCCAAATGGCAGTGAAATGGTTTGGGTTTCTCTCACAAAGTGTTTGTGGCAGCAAACTATCTGCATGTAAATATCTAGGTTAAGACAAGCACTTAGAAATCACAGAATTGAATTTTGAAATGAACCAAGCAACTTCAGAATCTTGATAGGAAACACCCTGTTCTCTGACCTGAGCTATTTACTTGCCTTTACTAATGCAGGTGCTTGATTTTTTAGGCATCAGATTATGTGAAATAGCAACTTTTAGTTGAAAGCCAGCATGGTGTCATGGTTTGAGCGTTAAAGTTGCCTGATTGTGGAAACAAGGTTTAAATCCCTACTCAGTCATGAAAACTCATCTTAGGCAAGTCACGATTTCTCAGCCTCAGAGGAGGGCAAAGGCAAGCTCCTTCTGAACAAATCTTGCTAAGAAAACCCAGTGATTGGGTCACTTTAGCATTGTCATAACTCAAAAATGTCTTGAAGGCACACAATAAAAACAGTGACTTCTGCTAAAGATAGAATTGGACATACAGTAGAGTCTCACTTATCCAACATAAACTGACTGGCAGAATGTTGGATAAGCGAATATGTTGGATAATAAGGAGACATTAAGGAAAAGCCTATTAAACATCAAATTAGGTTATGATTTCACAAATTAAGCACCAAAACATCATGTTATACAACAAATTTGACAGAAAAAGTAATTCAATAAGCAGTAATGCTATAGTAATTACTGTATTTATGAATTTAGCACCAAAATATCATGATGTATTGAAAACATTGACTACAAAAATGCGTTGGATAATCCAGAATGTTGGATAAGTGAGACTCTACTGTAATAGTTATAGAGGGATTTGTCTTCTTTCCTCCATGTAAATTTCAGTTAATTTAAAATAAAGTTGTCTTTAAAACATACCAAAATATTTTACTACCTCAGATTCCAAGATCTAAACAAAGGCTTTAGTAAAGTACTATTGTCCTATCGCTGCACAGTTTCAGCTATACCCTATAAACTCGTGTATACATTTAACATATTTCAGTTGAAATATCATCAATGAGTCAGTGTGAGTATTGTATCTTACCTCTTATAAAAAAAAAGGAACAGTCTCATTCTTTGAGGACAGTGGTGAAAGGCAAGAGCTTAGTCCGTCCCAGAAGAACCCGAAAGAGGCACCAACTGGGTAGGTAACTTGGACTCAAACCATGCAGAGCTTTAAAAGTCAAAACCAGCACCTTATACTTTGCCAGGAAACTAATTGGCAGTCAGTGGAGTAACTTTAGAGTGTAATATGCTCACTCCTAGATGTTCCTGTAACCAATCTGGCTACTGTATTTTCAACCAACTGGAGTTTTGGAACTTGGTACAAAAGTAGCCCAATGTAAAGTGCATTGCAGAAGTCCAACCTTGAAGTTATCAGCACATGTACTATCATCTTAATGTTCTCCAAATCTAGGAAGGAGCATAGCTGGCATATCAGCTGAAGCTGATAGTAAGTACTTCTGACCGTCACATCTACCTGGGCTGATATTTGGAGAGACAGATCTTTGAACACCCCCAAGCTGTGAACACAGTCTTTCAGGGGGAGTGTCCAGAACTGGTTGACACACCTCCATTCCCAATCATCCAAATGCCAGAGATGGCATTGGAATGACTCTTGAATTATCCACACATCATACTACAATCCATAATTTTGACCACCAAACCTACTCTCGACTTATAGATGAGGGTGACCTATACATGAATATATATGAGAGGTATTTTTTTATCTTGACATTAAAATGTCCTTACTTGTGTATTCTTTATTTGAATCGATTTCTTATCTTGCTTTCTGTCTATATATAATATAATTATATCCTGTTCTATAAGGTAAGATCTCCAGGTGACACACACAATCAGCTTTAAACAATGTAGGGCAATTTCATACTGAAAATGTTTAAAATGATTTACATAGTCTAAATGTCAAATAATTAACAATAAAAAATAAATCATGTGCGTGAAAAGATTTGAGCAAGGAACCAGGCTCAAGGCACTTTAAATAAGTCATGTCTGAACTTAATGCCAAAATGAAGCCAGTATTGGCAACAATCACACTTATAAGGAGAGGGCATTCCACAAATGCATCACTATACTGGAGAAGGTCCTCACCCACAGCCTTATGCAGTATATTGCTCCCACTGGTGCAACATTGTGTAGGACTTCTCTTACCCACCTTGGTGTAGCAGGCATACACAGAGAGGCGCATTCCCTCAGGTATCAATGCTCAAGCTGTTTGGGTTTTGACCAGCATATTGAATTCACACTAGAAACATCTTGGCAATACTGAAGTTCTGATATCTTAACATTTCTAGAAGATGTTTCTGTCAGCAGTTGGAATACTTTCTATTGTGTTAGCTGCAGGTTCCAAGTCATCCTCAAGAGTGGTCCCACACAGAATCCGTTGCAATAGGCTGATTAGAAAATTGCCAGTAGAAGAATTACTATAGCCATGTTAGCAGCTATGAATCTTGCTTAAGAAAGGAAGTAACAATAACAAAACAAGAACAACAATGATGTTATCCCCATCAGGGAAAGGCTATAGCATATCAATAGCCTATACTTGACCTGGAGGTTTCAGATGTTGTTGACCAGACTCCCTCAATCCTGCACTGTTGGCCGTGCCTTCCTAGTGCTTTGGGAGATGAAGCTCAACAAGAACTGGAACCAGAGATATCTACAAAGGCCCCATTGCAAGCGGTATATCTAACAGTAATAATTTTCAGCGACTTAACCTTGGCAGGGCTGGGTAACATGGCTCTCCAGATGTTGTTGGTCTGTACCCTTAGCCAGCATAACCAGCTTGCAGAACACGTCACTTAACCAGTTGCAGAACATTTCAATCTGAACCTTAGAACCACAGTTCTTGAACAAAAAATGGCGAAGGAAGATCGGAAAACAAAATCTCTGAACTGGAATATTTCCACAACTCAAGTTCATTGACAATGGGTTGAACAGAGACCATGGTATTCTGGGATCAAGTTGCCTGTTGATTTGTGACACCAACATGGTTTTTATTGGTTTTCTTATGCAAGGGGTAGAATACCCAGAGGTGGTTTGCCAGTTCTTTCCTTTGAAATGCAGCCTACATCACCTAGTATTATAAAACTAGGTAATACCTAGCCTCATGAGGGCTGTTTTGCCCAGTTAATCACATCTCCTTTCTGGCTTTCAACTAGCATTCCAATAACATTCATGTGTTTATATATTCATTCTGGCTTTGGGAGACATCTTTCCTCAAGTCTTTGCTCCTGCCACCTTGGAAACCTTGTAACATTACCACCATACCATAAGTTTTGCATTTTATTGTTATTCATTCATACAACCTGATCATTCATGGCTATAAATTCATGGCTACAATCCACCCTGAACAGTAAGGTCCTTTGGGGAGCATCTGCTCCAGCCTGCCAGAACCCAACCGGCAACAGTCACCCAGAGGACCTGTGGAACAACTTGCCAGAACTAAATCAGTTGTCACAATTTAAGACACAAGTGAAGACCTATCTCTTCCAGCATGTCTACCCAGACAATTTTAATGATGAATTTTAAACTTATATTTTATGTTTAATCTCTGTTTCGTGTATTTTAATATGTATTTAGTGGAAATACGTTTCAATATGTGTATTTTAAAGAATGTATTGTTAAACAGGCTAGGGCATGCATGTCTTGGATAAGGGAGCTCATCAACGCCTCGCTCCAAGGCAAAGTCCCCACAGCTATAAAAGAAGTGGTGGTGAGACCTACATTGAAAAACCAATCCTTTAATCCAGTCATGCTTGAGAACTATAGACCTGCATCCAATCTGCTATATATCAGCAAAATCTTGGAACGAGTGGTGGCCAGAAAACTTCAGGAGTTCTTAGATGAAACTGATTTTCCATTAAATAATTTTATTCAAGATTCTTTTATACAATGACTAAAAATGTAAACAGGGGGTAGTGGAGGACAGAAAAAGAAAAAAAAATGATGGAAGAAAGAAGGAAGGAGAAAGAAAAAACAGGGAGAAAAAAGGATGTAAATAGGAGAAAAGGGGGGTGAAGTTTGTTGACCTCCGATCTCCTTCATAGGTGGTTCTATCTTTAATCTCTCTGTCACTTATCTTCTTCTTTTTGCTTCTTCCTTTCTTCTGTCCTTTCGGGGTAGTTGCTCCTGAGAACATTTAATTGTTCTATATTTTTAAGCTTTTATTTTCTTGAGTCATATAATTTTTTAATGCTTGCCAGTCCATGTTTTTCCGATTCGGTTATCCTTCATTTCTTGACAATAGTTGTGTTAATCTGTCCATATTCACTATTTCCCAAATTTTTACTAGCCATTGATGTGTTGAGGGTATTTCTTTTTCTCTCCAACACCTCATGTAAACAATTCTTGCAGCGCTTATCATAAAATTGAATAGTCTATCCTCGTAGCCAGGATCACAGGGTTGTTGTATGTATGTATGGCCATATTCTAGAAGTATTCTCTCCTGACGTTTCGCCCACATCTATGGCAGGCATGCCTCACAACCTCTGAGGATGCCTGCCATAGATGTGGGTGAAACGTCAGGAGAGAATACTTCTAGAACATGGCCATACAGCCCGGAATACATACAACAACCCAGTCTATCCTCGTTTTTTTTCCTACGTCCAGTATCCCTAATAAGAAGTATTCTGGTTGATCTCTATTTTTTTGCTTACAATCTTTTGAATTATATCGTGGATCTCTTTCCAATATCCTTTCGCTTTACTGCACCTCCACCACATGTGGTAGAAGGTGCCTTCTTGCAGCTTGCATTTCCAGCATTTGTTTTGAACCATTTTCTCTCTCGATCAATTTTTGTTGGGAAACCTATAATGCAACATGCTGTGCTGGGTGAGATAAGCAAGAACAGAAAACAAAAGTTTCAATTGTCATTGTTTAGGGGTAATTTTGTGCTTCATATATGTTGAAATAAAACTGTACCTGATAATTGGCTGATATTTTGAAGCATAGCTCCATTGCAAGTCCACTTCTGTGTAAATACGTCAAAGAAAAGTTATCTCACTTTTGGATGAAGAGCCTTGGGTCACTTTGGCCCCATCTACACTGCCATATAATGCCATTGAAACTGCATTGTATGATTAGTGTAGACTCATAAGATACAGTTAAGTGCAACCAAACTGTGTTGTATGAGTCTACACTGACTATATAATTCAGTTTGAAACTGCATTATATGGCAGTGAAAATGGGGCCTGTGAACACAGAAAAACTAAGAGTTCATAGAGCATGTTGAATCTGCCCCATTTAACCCAAATCTAAGCTGTCTCCTGCGGCTGGAGAGGAATATGGAAATTGGTGCTTCCCTCAAGCAATGAATTTTATCCTAACTTTAAAGACTGGGATGTTTGCTTTTGAGAACCCTAGCTCAGTCTGATAAATCTGATAAGGACATTATTTTTTTCAGAATAGGGCTCATACTTACCATAAAGAAACTGTCTTTGTAAAAGTAGCATTCTGAAAGATCTCCAATGGGCTAGGCAGGGATTTCTAACGGGTAAATAGCTTTTACCCCATTGTAACACACTAGTAAAAGGCATTGTGTTCATGATTGCTATAGGCTACTCTGCAGCACACATTCTTTCTCATGTGGCTGTGTAACAAAGAATCAATATTATCCTTCCCTTTTATTTTAACTTTAGCATTTTTGTTCTCAACCAAATGAAGATACATAATTCAACGTTAAAACGGAGTCTGCATGCAGACCCTTTGTATTAAATAGCATCTGTGTTTGCATTCTACTTTAATACAAAATACTTTAGACTGCAGCGAATACCAAGAGATATGAAACTAGTTAGTCCCAACATGTTGCACATAAAAAGAATTCATAATGAGCATCTGTGGGATGTGGAATGGATCCCATGAGTTAACTGAAGACCTCATAACGTAAGAGCTGAGAAGCCTAAGTGAATTATGACTGTCTCTTTCCTCACAAGTAGGATTAATTTTCTATCCCACTTATATTCATTATCCATCCTGTTTATACCACAGGGATATCAATTGTTTGAGTGTTAAATGTAAAGTCCTTGCAGAAGAAAATATGGAATAGTTAGTTGAGTCTTTTCTAACCAAAATATTACTTAGACTCCATGTGTAATGAATAACATTAGGCAAAGACATTCACAGATAGTTTAAGCAAGCCTTATTTTCCTTGTAATTGACATATTTTAAGTGGTAAGTTTCCCATTCTATCTTCCGCTTGGCCATAGGTTCCCCCCTAAAGACATCAATAGAAATCTTATATGCGGCTCAAGAAAGATATGTATGGCCTTTAGAGAGCAAGTCAATAAATGGCTGGAGGAATAATTAAAGACTTCTTAACAGTGTTCTGCCTTTCCCTCAGTACAATACAAGATTGGCATGAATATAGAGATGAATATAGGGACCCATGCTGGAATTAAATATGTATGGTGTTGTGGTATTATTCTCCTGGTACTACTTTTATTTATTTATTTAAACAAACCTGAATTTGAGATTATTTTTAAGTGGGTCACAGGTAAAGTCTAGTAATTGAAGCCATGGGCGGTAACTAAAACCATAATTAAAATGGCACCTTTTGAATTACAGCAGTCACATAAAACAAAACAAGGCTCACAGGAGAGACATTGAAACATAGAGAAAAAGGCATCTTTTCAAGTACCTTGGCCACTTTGACATTAGAGCTTACAGCAAGATTTCTAGACTATGTCTGAAAGGAAACTGGTAACCTATCTTAAACAGATGAGAATGCATGTAATATGTTCTTTATATTCTACTCATATCACAAATACATGATTCTTTGATTGAACAAATCCATCTTTCTCTTTTTCTCTTGTCTTCTATTTTCCCCAACATTATTGTTTTTTTCCAGTGTGTCACAACATCTCATGATATGTATTGTCAAAGGCTTTCATGGCCCGGATCACTGGAGTGTTGTGTGGTTTCTGGGACATCTTTAGAAGCTCTGAATACGGCCATACAGCCCAGAAGCCACACAACATCTCATGATATATCCAAAGGATATCATGCCAATATCTGATGTTGCAGTAGTATGTATCACAACATAAAATGACAGCCTTTGTCAAGGACCCTATTTTCTTGGGTAAAATATTTTGGATTTGGCATGCTAGCAGCTGGTGGGGTTGAAATTACCAGTGCTGGACAAGACCACAACCAAAGATAATATTATTCCCCCCTCCTCACCTCCCTGCTGTCTTGTCACACATTTCATAATCATTTGCTCCTGCTGCTGCTTGCTTTCAAGTTGTTTGTGACTTATTGTGAACCTAAGGCAAAGGTATTTTGGTTTTTTCTCTTGGAAAGGTTTGTTCAGAGGAGGCCTGCCTTTGCCTTTCTCTGAAGCTGAGGGAGACTAACTTGCCCAAGGTCACCCAATAGGTTTCTAAGCATGACACATTACTGGAATTTACAGGTTTTAAAGCACATTTTTCCCATTTTAGGGGCTCCCTATCATTTTACCTTAAGCCAGATGGCTGTTTACTAGTCTGCTAAGGTAAGTGCCACTTCCTGCCTCCCCTACCTCCCATAGTTGACAGATGGGTTGAAGCAAAAACAAGGTATTATGCATACAGAGAACCATCTAAAAACATTTTTAAATAATCCCTACCCCCCAAAACCGAAGCTTCAAAAATGGGGGGGAGGGAATGTGTTACATTTCATAGCGCCTTGGATTTGGTGAAATGTGGTATTAATATTTCTGTCCATGTAGTATTGAAGGTGCACTACCAACATGAATAACTAAGACAGGCACCAATATATTTGTCACCAGATTTGTAACTGAGGGCCAGCAATTACTCAAATCAGTAAGAGGAACACATACATGGCTTTGCATTCCATTTCAGCTTTTATGCCTCTTAAGTGTAGACATTCTTGTATTGATTCCATGCTCTACCTGAATCTGAATACTCCCCTTCTTTCTTTCTTCCAGCAGCTCCAAATTCCCAACGCATGACTTAAGCTAAACTATCACTTCAACTATCAATTCTTTATTTGTCTTTTTTCCTTCAGCCCAATTTCCCAAAATTTGGGGGCTGTGAGAAGCTAACAATGGAGTAGCGGTGGCGCAATGGGTTAAATTCTTGCGCCGGCTGGACTGCTGACTTGAAGGTTGGGTTGCTGGCCTGAAGGTTGTGGTCCGAATCTGTGAGATGGGGTGAGCTTCCAACTGTCAGCTTTAGCTTGTGGGGACATGAGAGAATTCTCCTAGAAGATGGTAACAAATCTGGGCATCCCCTGGGCAACATCTCTGTGGACAGCTAATTCTCTCAGACCAGAACTTCTGACATGATAAAAAAAAATCTACATCAACAGTTTGTATTTGGTTCCAGTTGGTGAATATCTGAATTATATTTATAGACAAAGTAGATCCTACAATTTATTTTTTATCTCATGTGTTGTAAAGGATAATATGCAGTGTTCATAACCCTCAAGAATGTCCATCTTTGGACTTTAAATTAACAGCCATGAGAGGCAGTTGAAGCAGATATCAACATTTATTCCTAACATGGTTGGAAAGATTAAGATAAAAACACCAACATCTCTATCAGGTCATTAGTTGGCACATAGAGGCTCTGAAAATCTCTGAGAATTTCTTTGCAATAGAATTTCAGTGAAGCGAAAAAGAGATATATTTACTCTTGGTATGACTTCGGTGGTGCTCCTATAGAAATAAATGGGAAATTTTCCATGCCCCTCTGTGTGCATTGTGTCATTAGAAAACATGTGGGGATTAGAATGTAGACATTACATTTTAGCTTTGGGGTTACTTTATTTGTACATGACAAGTTAATTTGGAATTTTTGTTCATTTCAGTTCAAAGAATGTCTAATAATGTCCTTTTTCTTACAATTAACTATGTATCCAAGATGCAAAATGCCCATCATGTAAATTATATATTAATAACACATACATGCATATGCAAAAGCATGTGTGCACATACAGAGATTTGTAATGTAATAACACTTAATATTTAAACCTTATATTATCACAATTATATGTTATACCTTTATATTAACTGTCACTGCTCTGCGATTCCTTTCTCTTACAAGTGAAAGAAAATCTCTTCTGTAGAAATCCATTTCCATTTACTTAAAGTTAAATGGTTTGACTTTGAATTTTCATTATCTGCTATTGGAAGAAGCCTATGACAGGTACGAGAGAGAATGCAACAAACCTTCATTGTATCATCTATTTTTTGCTCCAATTTAGTCAGATATCATTTAGGTGGAAAGCAAAACCGTATTCATAGAACAGGTTAAGAAAGAACAAAATAGAACGGAAATAAATACAATGGAAGAAGGATGTTTAATGAATTATTTTAGGGGGGAAAGTAGAGATTTTTTAAAAATGCTCATACTGGTTCTCTGCTACTAAGATAATTGGACTAATTTCGTATAAACGGAATATGACTTCACAAGAGGTTGTATTTATAGCGGTGACCTCATCATTCCAATAACATGGCTATGAATATAATCATCTCCCCCCTCCGTCCAAATAGTCAGTGTAGCTCTTAAATATTTTCCTTCCTCCAACCATAATTTCACAAAGCGCTGTGTTTTCAAATGTGTGTTGACATGCACACCACCCACTTTTCTGATACATGACACAGGAAATTCATCATCTTCACAGTGGATGGAAGTGGATGATAGGAGGTGGACATAACCAAAGAGAAGGAAACACTTAGAAGAGTGGAATCACAAACTGGTGTATACTTTCATTGCCAGCAGAACTTCAAAAGCTTTTTAACATACAGAGAGAATATTTTCATTCTTAATGGCGTATGACCCTTGATATATCTCATATGACGTTGTTCAATGTATCCCCATTTTTTCTTATATGTGTCATAAATATAAACATACACACTACTAGTGAAGGTTAATTATGCAATTATGGGAAATGCTTTTTCTGACTGATTATTTGTAGCAGAAATGGAAGGGACCATTCATTTAAACTTATATATATATATACTTCACAGCTATGAAAAATAGCATAAGTTCCCACCTCAAATCTGTCTGGCACTTTACTTTCAGATCTTTGTAAAGCTGATGAGTTCATTTTTCAAGTTTATACTCAATTAGAAGGAATGGCTGATTTTCACTCACCACATCTATCCTGTAATATTAAATATCTGGAGGAAAACATTTAAAAAATAACTGTGAGAAGGGCCTAAAATGTCTTGTCCTTGTAAGTCCTTGACAATAATCTTGGAAGAGTACCTGGCCTTGGAAGTCACTTATCTTCTACACTAGCGTAGCTATGGCAGGAATGAAGGGAGGGTCCACATATGTTTTAAAACCCAAGGCAAACAGAAGTTCAAAGAGAAATGCTTGGTAAAAATAGCTTCCCTGGAGACATTGGAAAAGATGTATAATGATACCTTTGGAAGAACTAAGGAGAAATGCTCTGAAAGAATGTCAGTGCTGTCTCAATGATTAAATTATTACCTGATGACACAGCAATTTGGCAACTAAAAGTAAACATTGAGTCTGATCCTGGGATCCCACTTATCTGTCCTGGCACAGAAAGGGTCATCAAGGTATTGTGGAAGCTCCCAGTGCCAGAGCTGCTTGCAATACATCATTCATCATGATCTCTATGAATATTCTCCTTGACTGGCCAAGGAAAATAAAATAATTCCGTTTTTCAAGTCCAGTATATTCTAGTGGCTGTTAGATTTGTTTACACATCAGCGGGCTGTATATAGAACTTGGGAAAGTTGTTTTTTTTCCTTATTGACTGGGAGTCCTATTCCATAGCACTGTTATAGTGCTATTATTCCACTTTAACTGCAGTGGCAACATCGTATGGAATGCTGGGTTTTGTAGTTTATGGAAAGGCCCTTAGAATTCTCAGCAGGAGAGCTCATTAAACTACAAACTCTAGAATTCCACAGAATGTTGCCATATCAGTTAAAATGGAATGATAGCACTATAACAGTGTAGAGTGATAGTACTCTGGGATGACATTACCATATGGTTCAACATTTATTTTTAAGTACTAGGCAGCAGATGAGGGAAGCAAAGCAGGAGTCTGGGTGAAAAGAGCTAGAAATCAGAAGTTAACAAATTGCAAATAAGGTGCTCAAAGAAAAGGGGTTACAAGGCTGCACACGCATCGTGAAAGGCCACAGAAAATGTTTTGTCTGAAACATTTTCCACAGCCATATTATTAATTTCTGTGTAAGGTAGAGAAAGATAATGTTGGCTAAGATATCATTTTCCCATACACTTTTTGAAAAGTGCCTGTAGTCCTAACTTCTACCTAGATAGCCATCAAAGACTAGCTGAATGGATCTCAGTTTAATGTCCTTTCCAAAGGATAGTATCTCGGAAAACATATTTACCCCTAGGCTGAAGTATAAAGACAGTGGAAATCGGCTAAGCTCAGGTAAGGGGATAGACTCCGCAGTCTTTTAGCCTGTAGGCTAGACTGCCTTCACATTACTTAAACAGACAATACGTTTTGAGCTCTCAGTATTAACTCAGGGTGAATATGATTCACTGCACTTGTCAGAGAACAACAGCTCTTAACACTTCTTTTCATTGCAAGAGAAGCTCAAGCATTTGTACATCTAATGGCATAAGAAGAAACACTGGGAAGAAAAGGATACCCTTATGGGCACCATTCTTCTCATGCTGGGATTCCATAAAATTATTTCTCAAGACCATTTGTATACACTTCAGTGTTACACCATAACTGTGTACTCTTTTAAATTACTTTAAGCTGAATCCACATAGCCATAAGTTGGATTCCACTCATAGGAAGCTTCCTCTCCTAGAAAGGAGCAGAAGGCAATTTTTGCTGTTGCCTCCTGCATTCCTTTATGTCCACCATCTGCTCCAGTCAGCTATAGGACACTTTGGACCACTTTGGGAAGACATATTCTTAGAAGAATTATTCAGCTGGAGAGTAGAATTTGCATAAGTGGCTCGTGGATTGATTAGCCAGATCAGCCCAATAAGCCGTGGCACATTCTTACAGGAATAAAGTAACTGCACTTACCTATTGTAGATTGAAAGTGTGGTGCTACAGCACTTGTAATTTTAAGACTTTGGTGGAGCAGAAAAGTAAGATTCTATTTTTTGGATAATTCATATCCATATTGTCTAACAAGAATTATATCAGAACATGTTTGTTTTTCCAAACAAGTGCAGAGGTTTCAATGGTTAGTACTCATCTCCAAAGGAACAATATAGCATCAATCAAGTCTATGTCACCAACCCTGCAACAGTTGTGGTATCATTCTGCCAGTGGTCTTGGATGTCTTGTCCCAGATGCAATACCCTAAATTCTGTGAGAGCCCTTCTACACTGTGCTAAACCTGGGAGGCATGGGGTTATTTTAATCTAGTTCCTCCCAGGTTTTAGTCACCACTTCCAACCCAAACCCCAGGCTTTTCCTTGGAAGGTGGCTAGATGGCCCCCTGGGTAAACAAAAGGAGGGCATCCAGCCACCCTCTAGCCCCCAATTTTCCCCTCAAAAACTTACCTGAGGGGCCTGCCAGCAGAACAGGCCCCTCCGGAGAGTTCTCCTGACTTGTGAAAATGATGCGTCAGGAGGTTGGGGGGAAGACTCCTCAGGTAAGTTTTTGAGGGGAAAATGGAGAGGGGCTGTAGGTAGGGGGGTTCCATCCCACTCCTTCAGGCTCCAGGAGCCCAAAGAACTGGGGTGCTGTGGGTATTGTTCCTCAGGACCGTGAATATCCCAGTTTTCTCCAGAGTAATCTGGGTTTACCTGAGGTGTTGTTTGGATGCCTCAGGAAAATCCGTGACTCATCACAGGTTTTAGCACAGTGTAGAAGTGCCCTGAGTCTCACCTAAAAGAGAACCATTGAATCAATTGGATTTTCCAACATGTTGACTCATCATTCAACATTTTTAATGAGTCTAATTCTGATTAAAAATAATAATTCCAGTCAATATAAGAGAGGAAATCCTCCATAGAGACAAGAAGGGACCCAGAACAGTTTACAGTTGTGCAGATGGGTGTACAAATAGTGTTATGCTCAAAAATTAATGTGTTAATACTTGTGTAACTTGAGAAAAACCCCCTCTTATAATGCCTATTTTCTTTCACAAATATTATTTTATGTCAGTGTTATTTAAACTAGTGTTATTTTGAGTTAAATCCAATGGCCATTCTTGAGCTGACCCACTGAATCAAAGGAATAGAAAAATGTTGATCTACCATATTTCCATTGGTTCAATGAGTCTACTTCAGCTAGGACTAACAATCGGATTAAAGCCTTTATTTCCTTGCATTTGGCAGCTATGCAATAGTGAAATTAGTTGTTGTGTTACTTGATTCCCATGTTGCACTTCCATGTTGCTTCTCCTGGGCAGTTATACAGCTGATGCACAATCACTTCATCCTGTGGAATTATCCTGTTGTTTAGTCCCAGGAGTGTGGTAACCTTCATCCACTTTAGTTTGCTCTCTTTGTTTTATGAGGCAGGCAGCCAGAGTTGGCCATACATTGAGCTATATAAAATATGGCAGATGAGATAGTTCTGAACTTTACCTGATAACATCAGTTTCTATTCATGTAGCTATTCCAGGGTACTTATGACTCATTGCAATTCTACAGAAGCCATAGGAAAAGGACATAATATTCTAATTTTGAGCACAAAAAGTATATCCATCATATAGCTATATGAAACTAAAAATTTTGGAGGTCTTGGAGAAATTGATTTATCAGAGTTTCATACTGAGCTAAATTACTCTCTCTCTGCTTATTGGTTGGCAATAGGGCTGTTGGGTCAAATGCGGGAGAGACTACTGTACTTTGCAACCCACTGTACTTCTTGATCAGCTTTAGAGGCAGGAGGTGGGGGGAAATGATATATGAAATTTGCTTATTACACCACATTTCAAATTAGTTGATCTTCTTACTGTTCCATGCTCACAACCATATATAGAAATTGGAAATCTGTGACATGAATACATATGAGCTGTATCTAATGATATAACTTTACTCTGAGTATCTTGAATTTCTTCATAGCTACCATTCCAAGTTTTAGTTTTCTTCTGATTCCTTGCTTAAGGTATTCATATTGATAAGTTGAACCATGGTTTTGGAAATCTTCATTTCACGTTCTTCATCATTCACTTTTAAATTATGTAAATTACTTCTCGCCATTAGTTTTGTTTTCTTAATAATCAATTTTAGTGCAGCTTTTGCACTTTCTTCCATATATTCCATTAGTACTTATTCAAAGTCTTCACCATTTTCTGCTAGCATTATGATGCTATCAGCATATTTTAAATTGTTACTGTTCTTTCCTAAGTTTTTATGCCCATTTCCTCTTAATCTAATATCACTTTAGCTATAATATGTTCTGTTTGTAAATTAAACTGAGATATACTACACGACTCCAATGCTGAATCTTGGTTATTGGTAGTTTATTCTTGTGTTGAATTCAGCTGCATGACTGGTGTCAGCCTATGGAATTCTTAAACATCCATAAACTATAGTAGTAGTAGTAATATATTACCTGCCTCTACTTACGGCTTGAGGTGAGGCACAACATGGTGGAAACAGAGAGATAAAACACAGCACCATTTATTTATTATTTATTTATATCCTGTCCTTCTCACCCTGAAGGGGACTCAAGGTGACTTCACAACAAGCAGCAATTAGATGCCAAACATACACTTACAAAATAACAATTACCAGTAAAACAAGTATTAAAACATCCATTATTAAAACATCAATTAAAATCATGCAAGTTCAAAATCATAGTCCCGGGTCAGTTCATTAGTCAGTCACTTTAAATTATTCTCGTTATTGCACTGCGACAGGTACTGCTCAAATTCTTGGTCCCATAACCATGTCTTTAGCTTTTTCTGAAAGGCAGGATGGAAGGAGATGTTCTGATCTCATTGGGGAGGGACTTCCACAGATGCAGGGCCACCACTGAGAAGGCCTTGTCCCTCATCCCCACCAGTCATGCTTGCAAAGGTGGCAGGACCAAGAGCAGTGCCTCCCCCGATGATCTTAACCTCCAAGGTGGATCATAGAGGGAGATATGTTCAGACAGGTAAGCTGGGGCAGAACTGTTTAGGGCAGTGGTTCTCAACCTGTGGGTCCCCAGATGTTTTGGCCTTCAACTCCCAGAAATCCTAATCACTGGTAAACTGGCTGGGATGTCTGGGAGTTGTAGGTTAAAAATACTTGGGGACTCACACATTGAGAACCACTGGTTTAGGGCTTTATAGGCCAAAGCCAGCAGTTTGAATTGTGCTTGGTAGCAGACTGGCAGCTAGTGGAGCTGACGTAACAGGTGGGTGGTGCACCACTATTAAAATACATATAACAAGAAACACACAGGTAAAACACTGGTTAAAATTCACAAGTTAAAATGGACTGGAAATGCCTGCCAGAAGAGATAAGTCTTCAGTGATCTCTTAAATTCTGACAGTTGATTTAGTTGTCAAATCTCTTCTGGCAGGTCATTCCACAGCTGATTAAAAGGTCATTTGGGTGACAGCTGCCAGTCCGGTTCTGGCTGGTTCGAGTGGATGCTCTCAGAGAACTTAAGTGTCCAGCATGGATTGTACAGAAGAAGGTAATCTAGATCCAAACCATGTTGTGCTTTAAAGGGCAAAACCAACATTTTATACTTTATACTTTACCTGGAAACCAATTGGCAACCAGTGCAGTGGTTTTCGTATATGTGTAATATGCTTATTCTTAGAATGTCTGTGGTTCAAGATATTCACGCCTGGCAGTACTGAGACAACATTGGTCACCTTGGTAGATGATCTAAATCGAGAGCTGGATAGGGGAAGTTTGTCCCTACTGATTGTCTTGGACCTCTCAAGAGAACCAGCAGGGACAAACTGGTGGCTGTCGATACCATTGACCATGGTATCCTCCTGGACTGCCTTGTGGGAATGGGACTAGGAAGCACTGTGTTGCAGTGGCTCTGGTCCTTCCTGGAGGGTTGGATCCAGAAGGTGGTATTGGGGGATTCCTTTGTCCTGTGGGGTCTCCCAGGGTTCAGTATTGTCTCCCATGTTATTTAACATCTACATGAAAACACTGGGAGAGATCATCAGGAATTTTGGGGTTCAGTGTCATCTGTACGCAGATGACACCCAACTCTACTATCCTTTCCCACCAAATGCCAAGGATGCCGTCCTGATCCTGAACCAATGTCTGTCAGCTGTGATGGTCTGGATATGAAGGAACAAATTGAAATGGAATCCTAACAAGACATAGGTAGTCCTGGTCAGTCATAGTGCCAATTAGGGTATAGGACTGCAACCTGTGCTGGACGAGGTCACACTCCCCCTAAAGTCACAGGTTGATAGCTTGGGGGTCCGCCTGGACCCAGCACTGACCCTGGAGGCCCAGGTGTTGGTGGTGACCAGGAGGGCCTTTGCACAATTAAAGTTTGTGTCCAGCTGCACCCATACCTTGAAAAGCCTGATCTGGCCATGGTGGTACACGCCTTAGTCACATGCAGATCAGACTACTGTAAGGGTCTACATAGGGCTGCCTCAGAAGAGTGTTTGGAAACGTCAATTGGTCCAAAGATCAGATTGATTACAGGAGCTGGGTATAGGGAAGGACCCCCCCCCCCCCCGTTAAAACAACTGCACTGGCTACTAGTTTGTTTCTGGCGCAATTCAAGGTCCTGAGTCTGAGCACACTTTGGACCTTGCTTTCTGTTCTAGATTAAATGATGACTGTCTGGGTGTCTATAGTTCTGCTGTCATAGAGAAATCATAGCCTGATGGGATTTATAGTTGTTTAGAACCAGTGCTTCTGCAGGTTAAGGGACTGATTAAGATAGCTCACTTAAGTAGGTTAGTGAAAATGTATAGTTTCATCATAGTTTTAGGAGGACTTTTCAGTCTGACAAGTAATTTTCTAAAAGTAATGGTTAATCTCTGGAATGGAGACACGGCTAGAGCAGTGGTGCTGGAGATCCTTCCGTGATTTCTTGACCTTTCACTCCTGGAGTCCCATGTGACTCTTTATTGTCCACCATGGTATTTCACATATACACAAAACCATTGGGAAAGACTGCTGATGACACTCAACTGTATTTCCCACTTTCACCAACTCCAAAGAAATTGTTTCCTTTATAAGTAAGTTCCTGTCATCAGTATTGTGATGGATGAGGAAAGAAGCTGTAACGTGATCTAAACAAGTCACAGGTGTTTCTGGTCAGTCAAAGCTAGATCAAGGTATAGGCTTCAGCCAGGGCTGTAGCCATGGGGGGGGGGGGGTAGGGGTTCAACCCCCCCCCCCCCCCAATTTTTCAGTTATTTTTAAAAACTGGTTTTCTCATGAATTTCAACTGGTTAACCAAATCCCCATGAGTGTTCACAGAAGTTTATCTCTCTTGAGTGTCCACTGAAGTTTATCCATGGAGCCTGATTTCTAAATTATTTTGTGTTATGGAAATACTCATGATTCAGTAAAAAAAAAAAAAAGCCCTCCCCTCCCTGATTTTTTTTTTCTGGCTATGGCCCTACCTTCAGCCTGTGCTGGATGGAGTCATTTTCCACTTCCAGACACATGTTCTCAGTTTGGGTGCACTCCTGGATTTGGTCCTGGGTCTAGATCAGTAGTTTTCAACCTGTGGGTCCCCAGATGTTTTGGTCTTTGACTCCCAAATCCAAACAGCTGATAAACTGATTCCACCTGAACATCAGGAAGAACTTCCTCACTGTGAGGGCTGTTCGACAGTGGAACTCTCTCCCCCGGGCTGTGGTGGAGGCTCTTTCCTTGGAGGCTTTTAAGCAGAGGCTGGATGGCCATCTGTCGGGGGTGCGTTGAATGCGATTTCCTGCTTCTTGGCAGGGGGTTGGACTGGATGGCCCATGAGGTCTCTTCCAACTCTACTATTCTATGATTAACTGGCTGGAATTTCTGGGAGTTGTAGGCCAAAACACCTGGAGACCCTCAGGTTGAGAACCACTGGTCTAGATGCTTAGGTTTCTGCAAATGCATTAGTGCATTTGACACAGTTAAAACTAGTGTTCTAGTTATCAGAAATGTGTAATCTGACCATGGTGGTATGGTACATGCCTTAGTTACTTCATGCTTGGATTATTGTAATATATTTATGTGCAGAGTTGCTTTTGAAAAGTGGTCAAAAACGTCAGCTGGTTCTAAGAACTGCAGCCAAATTATTAAATGAGTCTGGCTATATGGACCACAACATTCACCTGTTAGAACAAAACAATGGCTGCTAGATAACTGGTTATGGCCTGTAAAACTGTACACCCTGGGATCTAAAAAATCATATATTCCTATATGAGCATGACTATGTTTTTAAAGATCTTTGGGGGAAGCCCATATCTTAGTCCCAGCACTTCATGATCACATCTGGTGAAAAATTTGGAAATAGCTTTAAGACCTCCTCTCTAAGAAGGTCTTCTCACCTTTCACTAACAAGTAGATTTTTTTCCATTCCAATATGCTTTTAGAAATTGACCACAAAGCTGTTTATTATGGTGTTGTTTCAGAGGTTTTTAACATTTACCAGTATGCTTTTAATTGTATAGGTAGTTTTAACAATCGCTTTATGTATGCTTTCTGTATGCTTTTACTTGGCTCTTTTAAAACACTTTTAATAGTATTTATGCTAACATATCTAAGTTGTATTGAATTCCATTGGGGGGGGGGGAGGGGGAAATGGGATGATGATGATGTTGAAGATGATGATGATGATGCTATCATATAGTGAAAATGGTCATTTGAAGCCAGGCATTGTTCATCTTCAAAATGAGAACTCCCTGCCAAACACCTAGATATATACACAAAATTATACAAATTATACAACTGATTTATACATTATTTTAATGGGAATATAATTTCTTCATACTTCAATAAATATAAATTGTAGTCTGACTGAAAGCAGATTTTTAAAAAGGTAAAAGGGAAGAACAGCTCAGATAGAACCAGGTTCTGAAAATTAATTACCTTCACCTAAATATTGCAATTGGCTTCTCTTGGAGGAACACATTTTCTTCTTTGTATCAGAGGTGATAAATGAAATACCTCATCAATCTACCTCTTTACCCTTGGAATGGAGCTTCTCTCTAGATGCATACAATAATAATAATAATAATAAAACTTTATTTATACCCCGCCACCATCTCCCCAATGGGGACTCGGGGCGGCTAACATGGGGCCATGCCCAGAGCAATACAACATAATAAAATATAAGAACAACATATCATAACACCATTTAAAATACAATAAATAATAATAAACAGAACATCAAGAAATCAAAAAAACAAAACAAAAAAACTATAAATCAAGGGCAGGCCGCTTGAACACAAAGATAAAACCCGGAGTGAGAGGGACAGAGAAGTACTCCACTATGGGCAGGGACATTTGGAAGGGGTAATCTAGAGGATAGAAGTTCGGAGGGGAGTAATGCGGAGATATATGACAGACATTACTCACCGAAAGCACAATGGAAGAGCCATGTTTTTAATTCTCTCCTAAAAGCTAACAGAGTGGGAGCTTGCCTTATTTCAGTGGGAAGTGAGTTCCACAATCGGGGGGCCACAGCAGAGAAGGCCCTCTCCCTTGTACTTACAAGGCGAGCCTGGGATATAGGCAATGGTGATAACAGGGCCTCTCCGGATGATCGCAAGGAACGGGCAGGTTTATGGAAGGAGATACGATCACGGAGGTAGGTGGGTCCCAAACCGTTCAGGGCTTTATAGATGATGGTCTGCACCTTGAATTGGGACCGGAAGATGAACGGCAGCCAGTGGAGCTCCTTAAACAAGGGAGTGGATCTCTCCCTGTAATTTGCCCCCGTTATTAATCTGGCTGCCGAGCGTTGGACCAGTTGTAATTTCCGGGCCGTCTTCAAGGGAAGCCCCACGTAGAGTGCATTACAGTAGTCCAGTCTGGAGGTAACTAGGGCATGGACCACCGTGGTCAAATCAGACTTCACGAGGTATGGTCGCAGTTGGCGCACAAGTTTGAGTTGTGCGAAGGCCCTCCCGGCCACCGCCGACACCTGAGCCTCAAGCGTCAACGCTGAATCCAGGAGGACCCCCAAACTGCGGACCTGTGATTTCAGGGGGAGTGCAACCCCGTCCAGCACAGGTTGCCACCCAATACCCCGATCCGACGAATTTTTTGGTTGTTCATCATCTGTTTCTCAATGCATCTCACAAAATATCTTCATGATCAAGTTTTCTTTGAAGAGTTTTTATATGGGAAGCTGTCAAAAATCCATATGCTGAGTATATCCATTATGTCATTGAATATATGTTCACTGCACAATTATAACGTTTTGATTCCATTTTAGCTGTCATGCCTCCATGTTAGGGAATCCTAGGATTTGTAGTCTGGTGAGGGATTTAGAAGTTTTGGGCGAACTCCTTTGAACTAGGGCACTAGAGATCTCTAGCAGAAAACTGTAAGTGCTTCATCAAACAACAGATCTGAAGATTCCACAAGATAGAGTCATAAAATTAAACTGGCACAAAACTGATATAATTATATAGTGTAGATATTCTCAAAGGAAAGTTTTCTGAAGTTAGATTTTTGGAATATCCCCATTAAAATAAAATCCAATGTATTATATATACAACTATTATATCTCAGTCTGTCTTTCATTAGAACAAAGCATGCATATTATACTAATGCTGTAATGTATTTTTAGTGAAAATATTTCTATGCCAACTTTTCGCTCAGGCAACAGGCTTCCAAAGTGGTCTACAGTAAATAGAAATTAGCACACACAAAGTGTAAAATGAAAAGGAAAGCAGGTAGTAACTAAGGAAGGCATTGGGAATGGGTGGGATTTTAGGGTTCACTATTTGATCCTTGGATGTGATTATATTTATAACCTATAGTTGTTTAAAACACTAGCTTTGCTTACAGGAGAAAAAAACGACAGGACTGTTCCTATTTTGCATATGACATAGACATGGGCATGAAGATGAGCATAGGTTCAGTAATGTAATGTCAATTATGTACTTATATATTTAGTTAGATATTTAATTTATATCCAGTGTTTCTCCCAAAACTGGACCAAAATGGCTTGTAATTTAAAACAAAATACTTTTAAAAACATTTTTAAAAAGCAGTAGATAACTAATGCAATTAAAACATTACTTTTGAAACATTTCACTATGGTAAAGAAAATCATGGAGTATTTGTAGATGTCAGTGTGTTTTATTTCATTCAATTAAAATGTTTTTGCAAATCTTTCTTGATAGATCTGCGTACAGCAGGTCTGGAAACTTGCCTGTTTCGAAATTAATGTTTGCAACAGTTTTGACCATTGTTGTTTACTTGTTTGGGCAGCTTATGTTCATTGGGCATGCAGCAAGCTTTTAGATCTGAAATGAATTCTCATAACATTACCATCATTCACTTTTTGCCTTAGACATATTATGTAGTGGCTGCTGGCTCCCATGTCACTGGAGCAAGGAATCCATTCCAGGTTTTGGATCACTAGAAAGGGACCAAGGCACTGAAGCTATTTTGGAGATAAAAGTTCAACACCTTAGTTAAGTTTTTTATTCTCTGAAATTGACTTACTTTTCTAATGATATGAGAGCCATCAATGCCTGCGATGTGGAGCTCTGACAACTTTCTCTATTCTGAAATGTATGCTTGCAACTCTTATTTTGGCAAAAATCTTTTGCAAATTTTGCAAATGTGACTTTGCTATTTCAAGCAGGAGCTTTGAAAGAAACAGCCCTTTCCAGGGAAGCTAAACCTCACGAAGAGCCACATCTTTTCCAGCTATTAAAGGTACAGCAGCAATATAAGAAAAAGTATTTGAAATGTGGTAGAGAAAAACATTTTTGAGGATGCACAAAGTATCTTCAGTTGCAATTTATTTATCCTTGTAGTAATGTCTGTCCATTTTGTTCCCATCTGTAAAAGTAACACAGAAAGGAATGCTTCTGAGTAGCGCATATGTGTGTCCCTGATTGTTTAACCTCTTCATGGCCTATCACATAGTTCACATGTATACAACTATAACCACATTCATCTGAGGGACCAGAATATGGCAACTGTAAGAAAAGAAAGGGAAAATTCCTGTGTCTGGTAAGGGTGAGGAAGATAGTTTGAAGAACCGTAGTCTGCACAAATGTGGGAAGAAAAATAATGACCAGCAGCCAAGTAAGAGTTGGTGTGGCACAGATGATAAAAGTACTGGTGTTGCATGCAAGAAACAGGTTTCTAAATCAGACAAAGTGGTACAGTTTCACGAGCATAATAAAATATAATGTAATAAAAAATCACATCAACTTAACTATAGTTATGTTTGTTCTAGAGTCTACATGACAACATACCTTTAATTTTTTGCTTTAAAGGAACAGGCCTGAGTTGTTCTTTTTGTAGGCTTGAATTTCATGTAAGCAGAGTTTAGATAAATAATTTGTGTTGTTTCTGGAGGTGTTGAGTTCACCCCTTGGGAAAAAGCAATATGTGGGAATTACATTAGCCATATGTCCCGCTGTATTGCTGACTGGTTATGCATGACAACCCCAGTAGTGCAATCACCTACTGAGAAATTTACTGTCATCCTACAACCATTTAATATGCTAATTGGTTATTTGTTCAGAACACAGTTTTCTGTAGACTTCTCTAAGCAGCAAAGACGTGTTGAGATTGACCCACTAAACACAGCAAGCAAATGGACCAGGTCAGTGGTAGTTTGCTGACAGTGACACATGACATCATATGGGCTTACTTCTGCAGCATATGCCGGTTCAGCCCTAGTTGACCCACGGAGCCTGCTGACTTCCATCTCGTGACACAAAGGAACTTCTGGCAGGGCCCTGTGGATCAACTAGTGCAGAACTGGAGTATACTACTGCAGTTGCAACACGGGATGCTTGCCATGTTGCACTAGAAGGAATGGGGGAAACCGCGTAGTCGACGCTTCCTCCTCCCGTGGGATCGGGCTAGGAGATGCAGGGCATGGGGTGACAGGTTCTCCATGCCCCCCTATGGCAGTTGCTGGATTTTCCACAGTGTGTGGCGATTCTGGCGGCCTGTGTGAAGAGGTCGGCAGTGTCAATGAATGTTCTAGTCTGGCACATGGCACTACCACTGATATATGAGGTCACAAGTATAGGTTAAACATCCGTTTTGTGATGATCCAAAAAGCTTCAAAATCTGAAAATGTCAACATGAATAGCTGAGATAATGACACTTTTGCTTTCTGAGGGCTCAATGTACCCACATTTTGTTTCATGCACAAAATTATTAAAACTATTGTGTACAAAATTACCATCAGGCTATGTGTATCAAGTATAAATCTCACAGAATCCCAGAATCAACATAATTATGGCCATTCTGGCTGTGGAATTCTGGGAGCTGCAGCCAAACAAAGAAAGTGTGTCTCCCTGCAGTTGGTTTATGAGATTTGAAGGATACTGTTCCTACTATGAAGCTGGTTTGGTGCCTAACTGGGATGAGAGTATTATCATCATTGAAGCACAAATGCCTTTGAATTGCTCTCCCACTAATTATATAATTAATGATGCCAAGAAAAAAAAAGAGAAATAGCCTTTCTTGGGGAAATATTTATTGAGACCAACATACGTTTTGTATTAACATGTCAAGTCCCAAGTTTGGGGAAAGGCAGGATGTAAATAAACTAATATGGCACAATGGTGCAACTATGCAGTTTAAGCAGGTAGACCTTTAACCCTGCTGTGTGAAAAACCCTTCAGGACTGGGCAATTAGTCTCACTGTGTTAAGAAAGTTGAGTTGGAATAATCAAAATCATAAAGTTAAGTATGAAAAATTAGACTGAAAATACATATAAAGGATTGCCAGGAAAACACACGTAACATACTAGTCTTGGTCATTGCTGAAATCTGGGCATCCTGGTTCAGGGCTAAATCCAGAAGAATAGCAAAACTGTGAATTTGATAGTTTAAGGACCCATCCTGACAGATGCCATAATGTGGAATCTGTTGCGGTTTTACCATACGATGCTTCCAGTAAAACTGAATTAATTTGGAACAAAGCGGTCAGTGCTCTCCCTCCGTGGAATCAGCTTAAAGGTAAAGTGGGTGTTGGGTCCCCCACACACCCCTGCTTTGTTCCAAATTAATTAAACACCTGGTAAGATCCTGATCTAGTGGTAAGATCTAGGTTTTACCAGGTGTGGTCCCTGTGTGGATTGGGCCCAGGGACCATGTCACACAACCCCCAAGTCCAATCCACACAGCCATCTTGGTTTTTCAGGCTCCAGGAGCCCAAAAGACTGAGAGGGCACCCACCCCTTCCCCCAAATGCCTAATGTATCTGTAAAAAGTAAAAAAAAAAAAACTTACCTGGCTGCAATTAAGTTCCTCCTTGTGCCTCCCCCTTCAAGCACAAGGAAATGACGCACCAGGAGACCCGGGGGGGGGGGGGGGGGGAGAAGGATTTTCCTCCCCCCCCCCCATTTTCTGGCATGTCATTTACTCACACCAGGCAGTCGTAGGAGGAACTGAATCCAGATTATCTATTTTAAAATGGAATATATGGCAGTGTAGATGGGGCCTAAAATGCATTCTTCATCTTTAAAATGAGTGTATATACGTTCCTATAGGATACTTCTACTAATTAATGACTGATCATAATAACTACGTATAATATTGAGGATTAACATCACCATGCCTCTGGGTAACAGCAGCTAGAGGACACGAACAGGATGGAACTATTGCTCTCACATCTCATACGCACACTGTGGAAATAGAGTTAGATAGACATTTGATTTTATTAACAAAAGTCAGCTCCTGTCATACATATGAAATTGCACATTTTCTGAGACACAAATATGTAAGGAACATTTAAATCTTGGTAAAAGGACATCTTAGTAGACTTGGCTCAACTCATATTCAATAGAGCTTCATGGCTGATGACTACTGAACACAGAAGCATCAGAAAGATACCCAATAATCAATGTTTGGAAATCAACATAACTGTAAAATAAGGAATTAGTTTGCTTACGTATGCAATAGACATAGAAGCCACAACATCAAATAAGTGCTGTCAAATCCACAAACCAAACATCATTCTGAAGGAAAATAACTAATGTTATTATTCTGGAACATGGCCACACAGCCCGAAAGACATACAACAACCCAATAACTAATGTGTTTGCAGTTTGAGTGAGAGCTGTGAGGCTTCAGAAACTAGATCACATCCTGTACAGCTGAAACTGACTGGAGAAGGCAGGGTGTGGATTCTTGGGAAACTGCAGGAGTTGGAGTTAAGAAAACTGTGGATCCCAGAACTTTTGAAAAGAGGAAGGCGAGAAAAAGGAAAGGAAAGATTGTAATCTTACAGGAATTTATCTGAACTCAGGTGGCACACAGCAGCTGCTTCCTGTGCAATGTTACAATATCAAAAAGGAGTGATTGGAACAACAGGGGTATCAAAGTTTAATATATTTCATTTTAGTTCCACCTTGTGGTGCTGAGTTTTGCATTTGATATTTCCATCACTGCCAAAACTCATAAAAGGTTTCTTCAACAAACTTGAGATTCCCTGAACAGATTACTCCTCCACTGATCCCTAAGTATTCCTTCTCTATACTTATTCATGTGTCAGATTCTGATCTCCATCTCACCATCAGCTGCACCACATATTCTTTCTGTGCGGCATCATGAAATTCTAGTTTCCAGCTTGGCTACAGCTTGGTTAGTCCTCATTAGGGTAATCATTGTGAATTTCTCACCTTACAGTCATAATATTTTAATAGGCTTCCCAAGAGGTTCTAACAGTACTAAGGAAGGTATGAATAGAGCTCACATCCTAAGCAGAGCCGTCCCGAGGTTATTTTCGGGAGTAGGCTACCAGAATTTTGGCGCCCCTCCTGAATTTTGGCGCCCCCCCAAACAAATTGCTAATAAATACCGCCACCCTCTTGACAGCGCCCCCACATGGTCTGCGCCACAGGCGACCGCCTAATTTGCCTCAGTGTTGGACCGCCTCTGATCCTAAGCATTTTACTACTTTTTCTTAGTATAATGCAGGTTTGTTTTCCAATCTGTTGTTCTGTTTTAGTATTCCTGCCCATTCACACAGGCATGACTTACCCATTAATATCCTAAGTAAGTTCTTCATTAAAGCTGAGGGCCTTTGCTCCTCCAGGCTATTTTCTCCTCAAACATTTTGCTGTTTTTTTAAAAAAATTCAGGTCTCATTCAACTCATGGTGAGTAAGAGGTTTGTGAACCAAAAGAACCAGTAGTCATGGCTGAATGTCTTTGTGAAGAATTCAGCATGAGAGTTGTTGGGCATTTCCATATTGATTAACTCTGTATGTATGAAATCTGCCCTCAAAAATACAGTCAAAGACATATATAAAATGGCTGAAACCTTAGGTAGACTTTACCCACAAGCCTGGATGTATGTCCCACCCAACTTGCACATGGTTTGAGAACATCAGTTTAAATTACATTTTCAGTTAGAAGGTCACCTGAGCCTATTTAATTTCTAGTGCTTGCAGCATTTTTCATCTCACTTAAGAGTTTTGGAATAAAACTCTTATTCCAGCTGCAACATTTTATATTAGCTGTGGGAATAAGCATGAGGTATTAATCTGCTTAGATTCCAATAATTTATCCTCTGAGGCACCCAATGGATGGAGAGACTGACCACCTAGCTTGAGGGAATGTTTAAACAGAAATGCTCCACATATTATACAAACAGTTACAGCCATGAGTACAACATAAATTAAGGTCATAACTGAAATAACCACAGAACTATTTTCCAAATCACTGCAATTATGGGAATTTTCTTGAAACTGATTTGAACTTAAATAATGTCATATGCTGTAGTCATCAGACTCACCTTCCTCATGTTGGCTTTTTGTTGACTTCTTTGGTGTCAGATACAGTTCTTTCTTTTCTTTTCTATAGGTTGAACTCAGATAAAGAGAGGATGGTGTAGTGGTTTGACGACTGGGCTAGGACTTTCCAAAGCTTTGGAAAAACATTGGGTGACCTAGAAAAAGTTGTTGTTGTTGTTGTTATTATTATTATCATTATTATTATTATTATTATTAATATCCCACTTTATCTTCCCCAAAAGGGACTCAAAGTGGCTAAGTTAGATTCTGCTAGCCTCAAAGAACTCAATTGGAAACTCCCACCGAACAAATCTTAACAAGAAAACCTTATGGTAGATTTGGATTGCCATCAGTCAAAATGACTTGGAGCACAGAATATTAGACAAATAATAATAATAATAATAATAATAATAATAATAATAATTCATTTATATACCACTCCATCTCCTCGAGAGGACTCAGGGCGGTTTCCAACATGAACATAAAAACATTGAATTGTCAAAAAACACCACACAACAAAGTAAAACATAATGCACATAATAATCAAAACCATTCTATTGAGAACAGACACAACTATTACAAACTAAATCAACATAATCCATCAAAGATTCAAATACTGTACCAGTAAACAGAACTTCAAGGAAGACATGGTCAGTTATACGGGATAGGTAAAACTAGTGCATCAGGATATCATAGGGCCAGGACGTGGATAAAGTGCAGAGCAGGGTCTTAGTTAACAACTGGGGGGGGGGGGGGACTAGGGACTAATCTTGTTCAAAAACATACAGGAACCGCCAGGTTTTCAGAGTTTCATTCATCATTTAGAGTTCTGATTTTCAATCCAATGGTTATATTAAAACAAGGATAAGGAACCTTTGAACTTACTCTGGCCCTTTCCACACAGCGGAATAAAATCCCACATTTTCTGCTTTGAACTGTGATATATGACAGTGTGGACTCCGATAACCAAGTTCAAAGCAGATATTGTGGGATGTTCTATCTTGATATTCTGGGTTATATGGCTGTGTGGAAAGACCCTCTGATCCTTGCCATTGACCATGCTGGATGGGAATCATGGGAATTTTAGGTCACCAGATGTGGATTTCCACTTCTGTTCTAGGAAATGCTATTTATTTCATTACGACTACACTGCACTAAACATAATATGGCCATTTTTTCACTGGTAATTGAAGTCTAAATGTAATTTTATTCTTGTTGTTCATTGTAGCATTTGAAACCTGATCTACTGCTCTTACTTGTTGTACTACTTAGAATATATTTAATTGTGTTATTGTTTTATTCATATAATGACTTTTAAAGTTTCTTTTATTTTTGTTTACTTAAAATGGATTTGTAATAATAGTATAAAATTTGAAAAAATCCTATGAATATGCTTTTTAAAATCCCTTCACAAATCCTTAACATTATTTTTAAAAAACTCTTAAAAGCAACTCTTAAAAGTAACCATTGCTTTTAACAATGTAACTTCATTCCAATTAGTTATATTTCTCTTAATAACCACATTATACCATTGTCACAAAGACATTATGTAACCAATGTTGCCCTATTGTTACCAAGCAAACCTACTCATACTGTGAGCATTGAATTTCACAAGGAAGTGTAAGCTTCACACTTAGTCGATTGCAACAAGTGATAGGAAAAATGAAATGTTCCTGTTGTCACAATTTTATTTCTTTACATTTATCTTGCCTTTCTCTCCAGCAATGGGATCCAAGACAGCTTATCGGTCAAAACACTGAACTAGTTAAATTGCAATTAAACTGTTAAGTAGTAAAAGCAATTTAAAACATTTCTGTTAAAAGTGCAAGAAATTGAAAGAGTGAAGCACAGTAGACATCATTTCCTTATAAATACTCGCTTCCCAAAGGCACATTGAAATAAAAATAGTCTTCAGTCAATGTAGACTATCTAGGGGCTCATCTACACAGCACCTAAACACGGGATTTCCCAAGTTGGGGGGAGGGCACAAGATACTAGTTGTTAATCCATGCTGATTTGCTGCAATGGACAAAAAGCATGGGGTAAAAAGGTCCCCTTTTATCTCAATTCTGACCAGAAAATGCACATATTCGCATCACTGTATATGCCTGCACTCTTGAAAAACCTGTGATTTCCTTCTTTCCCCTCTATAGAGACTGCTCCAGCACATACCCACTTTAAAAAAAACTGAAACAGCTGATCAGTTGGTTGGGCTATGAAATGGACACACAGCTGATTTAAAGGAAGCATGAACTGAGAGCAATTATAACTCTCTCAAACTCTTTATAATATTAAACAGCTTGAATAAACAATTGGAGGAAGAAAGAAATCCAACTGAAGTTTTTCTTTAAAAATTCACTTTGTTATATACTGAACCTCATATGCACACATGCAAATCTGCTTGTCTTTATATTAAGATATTTGCATGTACGTATATACAATCCAGCGCATAATGGAGTGATTTTTTTTTTTAAAAACCCTTCTGCTGGATGTCCCTCATCTGCCCTCCATCTTGTTCCAATACAGAGGAAGCCTGTGAGGACAGCAGGGGAATTAATCCTGGGGCCATAGGTCTGTGTGGGGACATGTTCTCGGGTCCCAGGGTTTTTTTGCCCTCTATTCAAAACCAGTATTTTTGTGTTGTCTGGAAGTGCCCTAGAAAGGGTCTAGAGTCTGTGGTGCATCTAGAATGTATGCATTTTGACATCACTTTAATTGCCATGTCTCAATGCTATGAAATCACAGGAGTTGTAGTTTTACAAGGTATTTAGCCTTCTCTGCCAAAAAAGTGCTGGTGTCTTAATGAGCTACAGAATTTCATAGTATCCAGCCATAGCAGTTAAAGTGGTGCCAATTTGCATTATTAATGCAATGTAGAGCCAGCCCGGAAGCAGGCACTGAGAAAGCTGTTTCCTTCATTTTCACCAGACATAAGCAGGTGCAATGGGTTAAACCTTGTGCCAGCAGGACTGCCAACCAATAGGTCAGCAGTATGAATCTGGGGAAAATGGGTGAGCTCCCTCTGACAGCTTCAACTCCCATGTGGGAACATGAGAGAAGCCTCCCACAAGAATGGGAAAACATCAAATATCTAAGTGTCCCTTGGGCAACGTTCTTGCAGACGACCAATTCTCTCATACCAGAAGTGACTTGCAGTTTCTCAAGTTGCTCCTGACACGGAAAAAAAAAACCAGATATGAGATTCTCACTGGCCATCTATGGGGGATGCTTTGAATGCAGTTTTCCTGTTTCTTGGCAGGGGCTTGGAGGTCCACGAGGTCTCTTCCAACTCTATGATTCTATGATTTTATGATAGGTTATTTTTATACACCATCATGAAGGTGGTACACGTGAAGCTAACGTAAATGATCACTGAGAGAGGAATGTGCCTTTACACACAGACCACCATTGCAGTTGGTTTGTACATTCACTGATGATAATTGTACACATTTCAACAGGTCATGTGCAAGGTATGCCTACTACAGCATCAGAGCTAAAGTCTTGGAGTATATGCAGAATATAAGACTGTTTATCCTCAGATAGCAGAATATGTCTAGGATTGGTGACATGTCCCCCAAACAACCTTTAACCCTGACACCTATTATTTAAAAAATACTATAGCAAAAATACATTAATTATAGATATTTGAAGGTCCTAAAATGTAAAACTATGTAATCAACACTGGCATTTAAATTCCGCTTTCTGCTCAGAAAAAAAAAGAAGGGACATGCTTATACTTATGGGAAAAAAGAAGGGGGTTAGAAGACAGAGGCTGACTGAAAGTCTGACAGTGGAAAGAAGAGGAAGCTGAATTTCTTTCTCTTAGGCCCTCTTTGTTACAGAAGACTCTTACTGCTTTTCTTGCAAATCTTGAGAGAGGTCAGAGAAGAAGAACAAATGTGACCCTTGGAAATAATCTCTTTCATGTGTCTTGCTCTGCAAAGGACACACTTGTCTTGCAAATGGAGCCCTTTGACAATCATTGGTCTTGGAATCTGGTTAAGCTTAATCTTTGGTGCTAACAACAAGTGCACTTTTGACCTCCCCGTGGTGCAGTAGAGTTACAGTGATGGAAAAAAGGTCAAGGAACAACTTTTCCACAAAGGCAAGAAACTGACATAACCTTCTGCTTTGGCCAACCCCCAAACTTGCAGGTTGGTCACATAGGAATTGATTTTTACCTATAAATTCAAGGTACCATTAGAGAGAGCAGTGACAATCATATTGAAGCCTTCCTGATTCTACTTCTTCAAAATGTATTATTATACTGTATGTTACATTCATTCTCATGGCACTAGTAGTAGTGGTGATATAGATATTAATTTCTTGTGTTCGCTAAGGATTTGCTGTTATCTGTGATGCACAACGCTGTTGAAACTTTTGAAAACAAGTAAAGCCAGCCAGCCATAACCATGGATTCTCAACTATCCATGGCTTGAAAATATTTTTTTAAAATCTCAAAACCAAACCCTGATTTTGCCATTTTGCTATACCATTGTGTATAATAGTCTTGATAATCCCCAGATATTGGTATCCATACACAGTCCTGGAATCAAACCCCAGTGGATATCAAAAGCCCATGGTATAAAGGCATGTTGTGATATAGCAATTTCTTACAGCTAGGAAAGTATTGCTTCAATGATTTCTCCATTTGATTCAATGTAGGCCATGGATTCAAATACTCATTTATTTTCACCCAGAGAGAATACAATGGGAGACACAATATAGGAAGTTGATACCCCTGGATTTGATTGACAGTTGGTAGAAGAAGCAAATAAACAAACAAATATAGAAGAGGGTTATTGTATGTTTTCCGGGCTGTATGGCCATGTTCTAGAAGTATTCTCTCCTGACGTTTCGCCCACATCTATGGCAGGCATCCTCACATCAGAGGTTGTGAGGATGCCTCTGAGGATGCCTGCCATAGATGTGGGCGAAATATCAGGAGATAATACTTCTAGAACATGGCCATACAGCCCAGAAAACATACAACAACCCTGTGATCCCGGCCATGAAAGCCTTCGACAAAATATAGAAGAATATCAAGAGTCTACTACTAAAATAATATGTCCCTTTATAGGGCACAAAGCTGACCCTATGGAATGACATATTATTTTAGTTGTAGACAGAAACTGAACAGATGATACTCAGCAGTTATTTCAGCTGTGGCAACAAGTTAGCATTTTCCACTGCCCACAAGAGTAGTTGGCTAGACTGAGGGTTCTGATTCATCCACATGACATACACAGCTCTTCCCTCCAACAAATTAGCCCCATTTTTTTATTTTCCGGCATCATAATGTAGAGATTTATGTTTCTGTCAAAACCGTTCCCTCTATAGAACCTGGATCTTTAATTTTTATCTGCAGAAAGGAATGGGGATACATTTCTTCTTCTCCTAAAATTATAGAGCTACCTTGAGAGGATTCCAGAAAACTTCCATTTTGAAATGCCACCTGCAAATTGTGGTGGAAGTGGGAAATTTTGCATTTTACATAGGAATGAATAACCTCTGGCTTATATGTCTATGTGTGTGTGCGCTTTCGATCCTGTGAAAGATTGCTTAGTTCCTGTTGTTTAATCCCATATTGTATTTTGGTTATGTAAGCAAGTGATGCAATGCCGTAAGCTGGCTCTTTAAAATACATTCAACCATAGATTCATTTATAGTTTTGTAATTTCTTTAAAAGGCCAACATCTAATGATGCTGGTACTTAATACCAGCATTATCTCATTCTTTTAATATGGTCACTGGCATATGGAGTCCAAACGCAGTGCTATTCTATGGACCACTGCTGTTTGCAAGGTGTATTTTATATATGAAATCAAAACTTCATTCAACATTCACATTGGAACCAACTTGTGCTAGACTTTACTCTGAAAAAAAATGTCAGAAAGAAGTGTTCTTTTATTACTCACCTTGGCAGATTTATTATTTTACTGACGTAATTGCAATTGAGATAATACATTTGGGTCTATTTTAAGATTGGTGACATAATATACATGTAGTTCCGGCTGATGCTGGAATAGACCAATTTGTTTTACTAGAATGATTCTGGAATAGATTGTGCCTGGAAGCTGCAGGTAGAGATCAAAAGCTCTTATGAGCACACACACACAGACACACACATATGGCATATTGAACTATTTCTATTTCAATTTTAGATAGCCTGTTTTTTTAAGGTTAGTGTAGTTGAACACACGCAGTTCTAACTAATATGTAAGTGGGATATTCCGATATTATACAAATTGAATGCATATTGAGGGGAAACAAGATAATTTAGTTCCTTGGCTTCTTTGAAATGAATTGGTGAAACGTGTACCCATGCAAGAATCCATTGAATTATATATATAACCTTTTGCTATCCTGCATTTTATCTTTCATTCCAAGTGGTTACAATGAGAGGAGAAATAAGTTCAGCATGAGTAGGACTGATGTAGTCCTGCACCCTCCACATTCCAAAAGTATACCTGAGTGTATTTGAATCTTTTCTGACTCTGTCCAGAAAATGAAATGTCCCCCTTTTTCATTGCCAACAGGGCAGTCACAGTCATGGTTGTTTCCACCAAATTTCAAAGAGGATATTTGAAATGGACCTCCTTTTCTTCTCAAAGAGGTGAAGTTCTGTGTGTTGTGACACATTACTGTGTCGGTTGCAGAGTGTATATGTATCACACAAATTTATGTGAAACTAGCTGTATCTCACCATGCATTGCTGTGGCCCAATCTGGTTCAATGGGAAAGAAAGGATAGAGAATTGTGTTATTTTCCTGCTGGGAGCGACACCAGTGCCTCCTCCTCCCTATTATTGAAAATCTGGCTACCAGTATTAAAAAAACTCTAAAATCAGGACAGTAAATTAAGACCACCACTTAGAAAACAGGGGAATTACAGACATTTATTTATTTACTACATTTGTATCCCACCCTTTTCACCCCAAAGGGGACTCAGACCGCCTTACAAATTAAATTTACATACAATATTATTAGCATAGCACAATACTGGCATTAAATTACTATATTGTACTATAACAATATATTGTAATATTATTAGTAATAGTACATGTAATATATAATATATAATTAATATTATTATATTGTATTATTAGTATTATATCGTATTACAATATTATATTATGAATATTATATGTATATACAATATGTTATATTATTATATATTATTGTAAATTCTATTGTGTGTGTATATAAGTAAAGGTAAAGGTTTCCCCTGACGTTAAGTCCAGTCATGTCTGACTCTGGGGGTTGGTGTTCATATCCATTTCTAAGCCGAAGAGCCGGCATTGTCCATAGACATCTCCAGGTCATGCAGCCGGCATGACTGCATGGAGCACCGTTACCTTCCCACCGGAGCGGTATCTATTGATCTACTCACATTTGCATGTTTTCGAACTGCTAGGTTGGCAGGAGCTGGGGCTAATAGCGGGTGCTCATTCCACTCCCGGGATTTGAATCTGGGACCTTTCAGTCCGCAAGTTCAGCAGCTCAGCGCTTTAACACACTTCGCCACTGGGGCTCTCTCTGTGTGTAATTAGCATAGTATGTTACTGGGGCGGAGGGGCCTCCAGATGATGCAAAGGAAACAAGATGGAACTGTCTTCATGGCTCCCTCTTAGCTCTGGCACCAGAGCGTCAGTTGGAGATGGTAGGAGGGGCCTTCAGCTGATAGCAAAGGAGACAAGATGGAACTGTCTTTCTGGCTCCCTCTTGGACATGAAACAATCAGGGCCAGCTAACACCTCCAACAAAGGATTCCCTTAGGCAGGAAGCGGTCAGGCATTGAAGTTGGAACGCTATTCAATGCTAATCAAGCTGGCCAATCGCAACATTCACACTTCCCCCAAGCAGAAGAGAGTTCTTTCTCCCACCCTGGACCTTCCACAGATATATTTATATAATTATTTTATTTAATTATACTATAATACAGTTATAATATGATATTATAATATAATAATATTATAAGTATAACAATAAAATATAGTAATAATGTAATACAGTTATAATAATATAATAAGTAGTGGTATCTCTCACTTACCTTGCTGGGGCCATGATAAGGATTTTCACTCTTAGTATCCCTCCTTTCTGTGGCTAGGCCACAGAGCCTTGGCTTCATATAACTTGCCAAGACAAACTGAGTGGCGAGGAGATGGGCCTAGCCGTCCCTTGTGGCCCCACCCATGCCAGTTACTAAAGGGAGGAGACTGCTAGAGCCATTGCTAAGGGGAGGAGCCATCTGCTATGGCAGTTGCTAAGGGAGGAGGGGTCTGCTTGGCCATTGCTAAGGGAGGAGGAGACTGATTGAACATTGCTAAGGAGCATTATTTTACCTGTTTCAGTTGTGACAGGTTTGCGATAGTAGGTATGGGAATACCTTAAAACACTCATCAGTTTGAATGCTACATTGTTTCCAATTTTTGTAGCAATTGGGGAGGTAGTTTGGGAGATATGAGGTCTTCACAAACTGACATTACATTTTTATTTATATAGATAAGCAATAAGTCATATATTTGAAATATATAATAAAAGATTTTTGGGAGATATATTGTATCCCCATAAATTTCATTCTTACCTTTTATGTATATATCTGTATCTCATATAAAGGGTTGGTTTAACCTAGTGATTCTCAACCTGTGGGTCCCCAGATGTTTTGGTCTTCAATTTCCAGAAATCCTAACAGCTGGTAAACTGGTTGGGATTTCTGGGAGTTGTAGGCCAAAATACCTGGGGATCCACAGGGTGAGAACCACTGGTTTAACCTTTGGTTTGCTGGTAAAACTGATTTACCATTTCAAAAAATGATGCATGTCTTTTAAAAGTGTCACCTGCATGAAATGTTTGGAAAGCTCTGGTCGATAGCATGCATTACACAGTGTGTTGCCCTTCCACTGACTCTATGATTGCACTGACTGAACATAATTAAATAAAATCAGCAAATATCACAATATCATTATACGGCATACCAATGTTTAGAATTCTTCTTTTTATAGCTAAACAGGTCTTACCTGCCTTTTCATTAACCAGAAGTGCAGAGGGCAGATCACAAACTGATTTTATTAATCAGAGTGTAATCAAGTTACTCATATCAACAAAATACAAAATAAACAACAATAGAACAGAGAAGCCACATCAGATAAAGCACTTCAATTAACAAATCAAGGAGATTAAAATTAACAGCACAGCAAGTCAGATGCCTGGAAGAAAAGAATGTTTTAGCACAATGGCAAAAATGCATTACCAGGAGAGTCCTATATCTCACAGGTTCTAGCCACAGAGAAGTTATGTGTGGGCAAATTTGTCATGACATCTTTAAAGAAACTGACCCTTTACATATTTACAAGATGTAAGTGTCACTTTTCTTGATAGGACTTGCTCCTAAAGTGAGTTTGTGTTGGAATATGGGAAGAGAATTTTGATGCTACTTTGACTGTCATGGTGGAGCCCCCGGTGACGTAGTGGGTTAAACCCTTGTGCCAGTAGGACTGCTGACCAACAGGTTGGTGGTTCGAATGTGGAGAGAGTGAGTGAGTTCCCTCTGTCAGCTCCAGCTCTTCATGTGGGGACATGAGAGAAGCCTCCCACAAGGATGGTAAAAACATCAAACATCCGGGCGTCCTCTGGGCAATGTTCTTGCAGATGGCCAAATCTCTCACACCACAAGTGACTTGCAGTTTCTCAAGTCACTCCTGACATGAAAAAAAAACTGTCATGGTTTCATTCTAGGATTTATAATTTGATAAAGGACTTAGAATTCTCCACCAGAGAGTAACATTGTTGGAGTTCAGAGAAGTATGCTGGAGAATTCTAAGCAGTCACCAAATTAGAACCTCTAGGAATGTATAGGCTAGAGCCAGGGTAATTAAAGTGGTATCAAACTGCTATAATCACCCACTGTGGATATAGCCTTAGAACTAATTCCAGTTTCTCACCCTTGCTACAATAGACACATTTAAGGACTGACTTTACAGTTAGCAATGGATCCAAATGAGCTACTCTAGCTGGGGAAAGGACATTGGACTTTGTGTCAGAAACAGGGCCGGTTGTTACTAGGCGGCCGCTGACGCGGCCGCCTCGGGCGCAGGGCCCGGGGGGCGCCGTCAGGCTTCCCCCCTCCCAGCGGGGACCATGAGCTCACTCGCCGGCGAACAGGAAGGCCTGTTCGGTGACGAGCGAGCTCATGGCCGGCTGGGATGGCCCTGGATGGCCGGCCTGTGCGCCCTGGCCCCGCCTCTCACGTTGTGTGAGAGGCGGGGTCGGGGTGAGCTGCGTGGGAGGCGGGGCCAGGGTTGGCCCCGCCTCCCGCGCAGCTCAGCCTTGCCCGTCTGGCCTTTTCCAGGCGGGCAGACTGCACCGAAGGTCCCTGCAGGCCGCGATCGCGGCCTGCAGGGACCTCCGGTGCAGTCTACCTGCCTGGAAAAGCCCAGGCCGCGCGGGGCGGGAGGCAAGGCCCCGTCTGGGCGGAGCCCTGCCTCCCGGCCTGTGCGCCCCGGCCCCGCCTCTCACGTTGCGTGAGAGGCGGGGTCGGGGTGAGCTGCGTGGGAGGCGGGGCCAGGGTTGGCCCTGCCTCCCACGCAGCTCAGCCTCGCCCGTCTGGCCTTTTCCAGGCGGGCCGACTGCACCGAAGGTCCCTGCAGGCCGCGATCGCGGCCTGCAGGGACCTCCAGTGCAGTCGGCCTGCCTGGAAAAGCCCAGGCCGCGCGGGGCGGGAGGCAAGGCCCCGTCTGGGCGGAGCCCTGCCTCCCGGCCTGTGCGCCCCGGCCCCGCCTCTCACGCTGGGTGAGAGGCAGGGTCGGGGTGAGCTGCGCGGGAGGCGGGGCCAGCCCTGGCCCCGCCTCCCGCGCTGCTCGCCGTTACCCCGCCTCCCACGCTACGTGAGAGGCGGGGCCAGGGAGCAGGAGGCGGGGCCCGCCGGCGCCGCGGTAGGCGTGGCCATGTGCCTCCCGCGGCACATGGCCACGCCTCCCGCGGCGCCGGTGGGGGGGGCGCAATTTCCCCCCTCGCTTTACATATAAATTTATCTCCGGCCGGCCCTGGTCAGAAATTACATAAAAAGACAATAATAACTGCAATTCTAAACATACTGAAACAGAAAATTGAACATGGGATAAAAAAACAAATAGTATTCAAATCAAATAACAGCCAAAAGATACCGTACTAGTTTCCTCCTACAGTGGGGAAAAACCTCATAATTGTTTACCTTTGTATGTGAAAAAAGTAGTCAAAAACTTGTATCCTTATTTAGATGATACAGGTTATCTATATTTATTTCAGTCTGGGTCCAGGTCTGTTTAGGGTACTGAATTGGCTTTGGATTCCCTGATATTACCTTGAGAGGTAGTGAAAACAGATGACAGTAACCATGTGATTTTTGCCTGATCTGCCAGTGGCTCTTAATACGACTTATTATGGTATCTTCTTAGCATGTAGAGGGTGCTAAGCTTCAGTGGTTTTGTTCCTGCATGCTGGGTAGCCGTGATGACCAACTTCTTGGGTGCCCTTGTGTAAAATTTCATTTTTGAACTCCGTCTCCTTGTTGTTTGAATATACAAAAGTATTCTGTTTTTTATGTCGCTGTTGTTGTTTATTGTTATCAAAAGAAATCGGGGGAGATATTATGATTCCATGTTTCTTTAAAACATGGTGGGAGGCTAAAACCTTTTATTCACCCAGGCTTTTAAAGAAGAAGGTATTTAAAATCAAGTCAGGGGGTGCTGTGATTTTTTTCCATTTTGGATATGTTTTTCATAGAATCATAGAATAATAGAGTTGGAAGAGACCTCATGGGCCATCCAGTCCAACCCCCTGCCAAGAAGCAGGAAATTGCATTCAAAGCACCCCTGACAGATGGCCATCCAGCCTCTGCTTAAAAGCCTCCAAAGAAGGAGCCTCCAGCACAGTCTGGGGGAGAAAGTTCCACTGCCCTCACAGTGAGGAAGTTCTTCCTGATGTTCAGGTGGAATCTCCTTTCCTGTAGTTTGAAGCCATTGTTCTGCATCCTAGTTTCCAGGGCAGCAGAAAACAAGCTTGCTCCCTCCTCCCTATGACTTCCCCTCACATATTTGTACATGGCTATCATGTCTCCTCTCAGCCTCCTCTTCTGCAGGCTAAACATGCCCAGCTCTTTAAGCCATTCCTCATAGGGCTTGTTCTCCAGACTCTTTATCATTTTAATCACCCTCCTCTGGACACATTCTAGTTCGTCAACATCTCCCTTCAACTGCGGTGCCCAGAATTGGACACAGTATTCCAGGTGTAGTCTCACCAAGGCAGAATAGAGGGGTAGCACGACTTCCCAGGATCTAGACACTATACCCCTATTTATGCAGGCCAAAATCTCATTGGCCTTTTTAGCAGCCACATCACATTGTTGGCTCATGTTTAAGTTGCTGTCCACAAGGACTCCAAGATCTTTTTCACACGTACTGCTGTTGAGCCAGGCATCATCCCCCATTCTGTATCTTTGCATTCCATTTTTTCTGCCGAAGTGAAGTATCTTGCATTTGTCCCTGTTGAACTTTATTTTGTTAGTTTCGGACCAGCTCTCTAGTCTGTTAAGATCGTTTTGAATTCTGCTCCTGTCTTCTGGAGTGTTAGCTATCCCTCCCAGTTTGGTGTCGTCTGCAAACTTGATGATCGTGCCTTCTAACCCTTCGTCTAAGTCGTTAATAAAGATGTTGAACAGAACCGGGCCCAGGACAGAACCCTGCGGCACTCCACTTGCCACTTCTTTCCAGGATGAAGAAGACACATTGGTGAGCACCCTTTGGGTTCATTTGCTTAGCCAATTACAGATCCACCTAACTGTAGTTTTGTCTAGCCCACATATTACTAGTTTGTTTGCCAGAAGGTCGTGGGGGACTTTGTCGAAGGCCTTACTGAAATCCAGGTATGCTACATCCACAGCGTTCCCTGTATCGACCCAGCTTGTAACTCTAAGTTATTTTATGGGTTTGAACTGAATTTTTAATACCAATAATATTTAATCCTATTCTAATGGTTTTAAATTTGTATATTTTAAATTGTATTAAAATGATGTTAATGTAAGCCGCTATGGGTCTCCTTGTGGAGAGAAAAATAAACATAATAAACAACAACAATAAGTACTATTCTATTATCGGAGCAGAGGCCACTAGGGGGCAATAGAGAGCGAAGGATAGTCCATTTTATGGGGTTGGTGAGTGGGTTGAAGCATTAAAACAATTTCCCTCTGTTTACCTGTTATTCCCCCCACCCATGTCCCCGTCATGGAAACAACCCTCATTTGTCATATGGGAAGTGGGGAGGGGGAATAGCCAGCAAAAATGGGGAAAATGATTCCTTCTTCAACTCCCCCCTCTGGTGACCTATATGACCTCAATACCTCAGAATGCATTTTTATCATCTTTGGTTGGTATGGAATTTTTAGATGTGCATCAACATGGATAGCTTTGCTACAAGAACTGGTTGCCATATGGATGAACTATTGCAATATACTAGTATTCTATTTTGGGTTGGTATAGATGTTACATCTGGTGCATCTAAGTTCCTGAAGGAGACAAACTACCAGCATCACACAATGCCTCTGTGCAATGAGTTAAATTGGCTGCCTATATGCTATTGGGGCAGATTTAATTAGCCCTAGCTGAGGTGGACTCTGGTTACCCAAGAGACCACCTTCTCCCTCTTCAGTTTTTAAAGTCACATGGAAAAGCACTCATACTAATGACACAAAATCTGCTCTGAAGTTGTTTGGAGCAAGTTATTTATGGCACACATTATTTGGAATGCCTTTCCCTAAGAAATTTAACATGTAGCAATTTGTATTTTTGACACATGTGGAAAATACAGTGAACCCTTGATATCTTCTGGGGTTTGGTTCTAGAACCCACATAGATAACAACATCTGTGAATACTCAAATCCATTTTTATAAAATGTGTAGTAAAATGGTGCCTTATATAAAATGGAAAAATCAAGATTTGATTTATAATTTTTCTCCGGGGAGGGAAGAAATGTTTTAAAACTGTGGATTGTTGAATCTATGGATACAAAATCTGTGGATATGGAGGACCAACTGTATATCTTTTTTTTTTTAAAAAAAAAGTTTATTCTGTGTAATCTAATTTATCATCTATTTTAATGAACAATGTAAATATTTTGCTTTGTATTTGTTGTTTTGTTCTGGTCTAATTAGACCAGAACAAAAATATTCAACAAAAATATTCAAAAATATAAATATTTAACAATAGAATCCCCAACCAGCATGGTCACTGGTCCTTATACTGGCTATGAGAATCTATAAATCGCAGTTGAAAACCTAAATTTTCAGATCTTTGCTTCTTCATATTAATTTTGTAGTAGATTGCATTTCAGTACATTCCTTTCAAAAATTCCAGCTTGTTTTAGTAAGTACAAATCTGGTAATAATGATATTAGCATGCATACTCATTGGTTCTGTTGTATATTTCATTTCTCATCAAAGCTGAAGTGTTAAAAAGGTTTGGAAGAGAACAAATATATAAAATATTCAGTACTTGAACAGACCTTTACTCAAAATGCTGCATAGATATTAACTAATCAAGGAATGTTGACAGATGATGAACTATATCACTAATTGTGCTGCTAAGGTAACAAAACGATCTCTACTCACCTTGTAAGGTACAGTACATATCATAATGTTTGGACTGAGGTGACATGCTAATAGGAGATAACTATGATGACTAGATAAAAATTTAAAACAGCACCTTTTCCGTCAATTTTTCAACTTGTAGTTTCACATTTGTGGTACAGATGTAATGATTTATTCCAAGAAATTCATAATCTTAAGGTCTGTGCATTGCTATTTTCAGTCTCATTCTCTTCACATACAGGTTCATTAGTGTTTGACTTTTATGAATATACGTTGATTTATGTTGTTTAGGTGCTAGTATGCTTCTGAATTTTTAGTATAACAGTACTTCTGGCCTGTTTCTCTTCTGTTCACCATCTATTTCCCCCATGTTGTTCCTTTTGATTTGTTCAGATCATAGTTTAAAATAGCCCTCAATTTAGAATAATTTCTGCCAATTGGCAGATATATAGCCCAGAAAGTTGTTTATTCGTGCACATGATTTGTTTTGTGTATAGAAGCAGAGGATTTATACTTAAATAACTTCTCCTGTATAGAACATAACTGAAAAAGTCCCAATGGGTAGGGAGAGTGGCTCTTCATTTCTACCAGATGTTCATGTGTGTATTCTTATTTTTTTTAAAATTAAAATAAATTTTATTGTGTTTTAACATTTAAGGGGGAGTGGGACAGGTAGGGAGTTGGAAAAGAGTAATCTTGGGGGGAAAGGGAAGGTGGGTGTGGTAAAAAGAAGAAAAAAGATAAAAAATAGGAAAGGAAAAAGGAATAGAATAAAATAGAGAAAAAATTGACAAATAGTATATATATATATATATATATATATATATATATATATATATCAAAAGAAAAAAATTATTTGACTTCTTTCTGGTCCTTTGCAGTTTGGTTCTTTTCTTGTTCCTTTTGCTTTCTTCCCATTCTACTGGGAGTGTTTATAGTCTTTTTGTTCCTCTCATTTTATATGTTTACTAGTAATCATTTGTTTCTTCTTGTTTCTACTAGTTCCCAATCTGTTTGTTTTATGGGATTTCCCGAGTTCCTTTTTATTAAAACGGTCAGTTTGTCTATATCTTTAATTTCCATCAGTTTATTTCTCCATTGATCCAACTCTGGTGTTTCTTCTAGTTTCCAGTATTTTGCGTAAGTGATCCTAGCTGCTGTAGTCATATAAGTGAATAGGATGTCTTCGTTCTGGGTCATAATTAGATTCTTGTCTGTTATACCTAGTAGATAGTATTCTGGGTTTTTTGGGGGGAATTTCCTTTTGAAGTTGTTTTGGATTTCTTCATGAATCCTCATCCAATAGCTAGTGGCCTTTCTGCAAGACCATCACATATGGAAGAAAGTCCCATCTTGGTCATGACATTTCCAGCAATTCTTTTCTGCCTTTTTATACATCTTGGATAATTTTATGGATGTCATGTACCACCAGTGAAATATCTTCCACCAATTTTCTTTAAGATCGGGCAAATAGGTGTATTGTAGTTTTTTATTCCAAATTAGTTCCCATTCATTTAAATTGATTTGTCTTCGTATATTTTCTGCCCATTTAATCATACATGTTTTCACTCCTTCCTTCTCCGTTGCCCAATCCAGCAGTTTGTTGTAAATTTTTATAATTAATTTCTTCTCTGTTTGAAGCATTTTATCTCAAAATTCTTCATTATGGTTAAATCCTATCTTTTGGTCTTGAGTATAGTAGTCTCTGATTTGTAAATAATGGAGCCATGTTAAAGTTTTGCTTTAATTCTTGGTGTGTTTTCAAGTTCGATGTACTCTTGATTAGAATGTCCTTATATGTTGGCCATCTGGTCCAACCCAATAGTCTTCTTTGGTTAGCTCCCATTGGGGACACCCATAGTGGGGTTTTGGTGTAAAAGTTTCTTTTATATTTGTCTCATACTCTCAATATTCATGTGTGTATTCTTGTGCATGCACATTTTGGTAATATTCTTAATTTTCTTTGTTGTCCTCTTTTCACATTCTCTTTTTCCTTGGATCTTTCTGTCTCTCCTCCCACCCAACTATTTTTCTTTTTGCCATTTATACTGAGTGCCAACTTCCCATCATACCATAATGAACTCAAAACAAAAGCCTGCTCACACCATGGTCAGTTATTTCCCTGTGGTAACTCCTAAAATAAAAAGGTACCTAATCTCCCCAGAAAGTGATGTGCAGAGGTGCATTACTTTTGGTTCTAGAGAAGTACATCTCCACCATGATAAGTCACTATGCAATTCTCCATAAATGTGTCCAGTCCACTTTTAAATATGTCTAAGTACATCTTATGGTAGTAAATTTCAGAATTTTAAATTATGCACTATGTACTGTGTGAATAAATACTATAGAATTACTTAGATGACTTAGGGCTTCCATATTATGTGAGTAAGCGGGAAATATTCAGCTTCACCTATTTACCTTCTGCACATTGCATCCTCTGTACCTTTTACTCAAAGACTACCTCAGATTTGGGTAAATCTTAGGTATCACTTTTATATGTTCTATAAGAGTTTGCAAGGATGGTGAAAACATTGTTCCTTCCCTGTGAATTGTATACATTGTGACCTTGCCTGTTTGTACTACCTTGTGAATTGGTTTTAATATGTATGATATATTTGAAAAAAAAAAAACGATATTAAGAACTCCTGACTTTTTATTGGTGCTCATGTTTTAACTGTTGTTGACTGTATGTATTTATTACTGTATTTTAATCTGTTGTTCCCTACCTCAGTCCAAATTATTGCTGTCTTCACAACTTCATAAAAGAGGCTTACAAACTCGGAGCTCCTTCTCTAAACTGACACCTCTCTCTTTGGTTAGAGAGGTCTTTCAAAATCTATTGGCCCCAAGGCCCAGAAAACATAGTATGAAGAAGATAGGTTCTGTAGGTTTGGTCTTAAGTTGAATTTGTTTGTGTGTCAGAACAGGTGCATTTTAAAGTGTAACTCCAGTCTATCTATCTATTTTCCACATGTTGTTGCTTTTGATTTGTTCAGATCATAGTTTAGAATAGCCCTCAATTTACAATAATTTCTGCCAATAGGCAGATGTGTAGCAACTTTGGTCTTAAAATAGAGGTTCTCAACCTTCCTAATGCTGCGACCTCTTAATACAGTTCCTCATGTGTCGTGTCCCCAACCAAAAAAATTATTTTCGTTGCCACTTCATAACTGTAGTTTTGCTACTGTGATGACCTGTAATGTAAAGATCTGATATGCAGGATGTATTTTCATTCACTGGGCCAAGGGAGATGTAGTTCACCTACCTCTGGAGAGCACTGTGAACCCAAACGACTATGGATCTGGACCAAATTTGGCACAAATACCCTTCCAGTATTTTCTGTTGGTCATGGTGCAGTTTGGTACAGATCCATTGTGGACTGGGTTCAGATTGCTCTTTGATTGTAAGCTCCCAGCAACTACAACTCCCAAATGACAAAATCAATCCTCCACAATCCCACTAACCTTGCGCTCTCTCCCTTGCTCACGCATGCGCACCATGCTGCCATGAGCCAAGCATACCTGCTCTCCCCTCCCCGCTTAAAGTCTCAGAAACAGCCCTCCCCTTGAGAGGCCAGCTGAGAGGCCGGCCCATCACAGAAAGAGGAGGGCTTTTGGTGAGTGGGTTCACTGTCTGTTTCCAAAAAGGAAGAAAAGGACAAGCAGAGAGGTCTTCAGCCTTCTCAGCCAAAGGGGTTCCTAAGACCATTAGAAATATGTGTTTGGCGACCCCTCTGACACCCCCATTGTGAGCCCCAGGGGTCCTGACCCCCAGGTTGAGAAACATTGCCATAATGGAAGGCAATGACCAAATCTGGCCAAGAAATCCTTACTGTAGGGTCAAAGCTGACTTGAAGGCACATAATAACAATTGTTACTTTTACAGGGAATACAATCAGCAGTTATATCTATGATAAATGCTTTAAAAAGATAGGTGAGGATGATACGAACTTGGGCTCCTTAGCTTAATTTTAAGTACAGAGTACATGGTTATAGGGAGATTTAAATTCCAGAAATTAACATGCCATGCTGTTCACACTTCTATGAAGAAAAAGTATATGATTGCATAAAGCGTTCAGCATACAATGAAAGTCTCAGGGAAATATAATTATTATTGTCGGTTTATCACCTCAAACATGTTGTTGTAAATGTCATTATATCAGATGAGTTTGGTAACAGGTTTTCCATTTTGTGCTTTATTTGACAAGGTGATTCATCGTCTAGTGCAGTTTAAGATGTCAGTCCTTCTGGAAGAAAATGAGCAGTGCTGATTCACATGTGAATATTTCCCTATCAAAATATATGATTAAGGAAGGATTATTCTTTAGAAACAGTCATTTCCAACTTGCCCCAAATATGAGTGTTTTACTTTATTGCAATAGAATTTATCACAGCAGGATCAGTAGCAACCGAATATGTTACTCATCTCCTATGGGACTCCTAATTCAGAAACCAAAAGAGTCATGGTGAAGATAATTTTAATGTTGTTCCCCAGTAGCATACTAGGTAATTGGAATCATTTATTTCTAACAGAACATAGCAGCTCTTCTGATAGCATATAAATGCACCCAAAAATGTAATATTTAGTCACACCACTGATGCTTGGAATGTGCGCCATTGATTTCAACTGAACTCATTTCAATTTACATTTTCTGACCCTCATTTGAAAAACAACAACGCTTGATTGACTGGATAACCAATAAAGATACTGTCCTTTGTAATGTTATATAGGTCAGAATATGAACACTGGGACATTTTCTGGGAGTTTTACGTTATCAGATGTGAATTTTATACATCTGAACGTTTTAGAGTTATACATTGTTGTTGATGATGATGATTGCCTTCAAATCATTTCCAGCCTATGCCAACTCTAAGACAGAACTATCACAGAGTTTTCTTGGCACAATTTGTTCAGAAGAGGTTTGCTATTGCCTTCTCTGAAGCTGACAGATTATGACTTGCCCAAGGTTGCCTAGTAAGTTTCATAGCTGAGAAGGCATTTGAACCATGGTCTCCAGAAGCGTAATCCAATGCTGACTATGCAATGCTACTTCTTGTTCAAAGTTATATATTAGAGCTTTAAGATAGCTGGCTAACAAATAATATCTGCTTTCTCTCTTTTGTATTAACTATGGCTTCATTTTTATGACTTAACTTTTAACTGTTTTGGTTATTTTAATGCGGATAGGGCCTGTAGCCTCACTGTTTATATTTGCAGCACAAATCAGTAGTCAGTAGGATTCTGTTTTTTTTCTTCAAAGAACTTTTAAATATACATCTAGTAACACCCCCCCCCCCCCCACAACCCAACTATGGTAGGGTTGCCATAAGACAGAAGTGGCTTGAAGGCATATAACAACAACAGCTATATCATGAACTGTCTTTTAAATGCCTTGGAATGGCAACTGTAACTATTACTGAATATATCTTTTTTCATGTTAGGAGTGACTTGAGAAACTGCAAGTCACTTTTGGCGTGAGAGAATTGTCAGTCTGCAAGGACGTTGCCCAGGGGATGCCCAGATGTTTTACCATTCTGTGGGAGGCTTCTCTCATGTCCCCGTATGGGAGATTAGAGCTGACAGACGGGAGCTCACCCCACTCCCCAGATTAGAACTGCTGACCTTTTGGCCAGCAGTCCTGCTGGCACAAGGGTTTAACTCATTATGCCACCGGGGGCTTCTCATTAATACTTAGAGAATCAGAGAATTGCAAGCAGTGTTTTTGTAGGAGCAGGGAGTGATACATTTTTTTTCTCAAACCAAGCAGCTATTTGGAGAAGACGATGGAAGAGGAGGAGAATCGGGTCAAGGTCATTGCACTTTTTTCCTTATAATCCCTGTTAAAATTGAATTTTCTGTATTGCTTTTAGTTTTCCTCCTTAATTGTTTACTTTTATTGCAAAGATTTCTATGTTTGTAATGTGTCCTGTTCTTTCCTTTCATTCTACGCAAGGGAAGTGAGGAAATACAGCTATATTTGTACAACCCGTGATCTGCCTACAGAGACAGTAGCGACAGGAGAGCATAGTAGTTAAATATCAATCTTTGGACTTTATCACAAAAGGCAGGCAAACTATCATTGCAGCTGACAGTCTCTCTATCACAGGGCATTCCACTGATGATCTTTTTCCTCCCCATGATTATCCTGTTCCTAGCTATTGACAGGTAAAACTCATCAATAATTCCCAATCTCACAATGTTCCATCAGTTGCCTTGGCGTAATGGGTCCCCTTCTGCTTCTGTACTGGCGTATGATGTCAGGAGGTGGGATTCTCTTCCTCTCCCCTCCCCTCCCCTTTTCACTATTCCAAAACTGTCAATTTTCCATTTATTTTATTTTTTTAATCATTTTATTTGTCTTTTTGTTTTTCAAAGCAAATGCTATAAACATTTTCTAAAATAAAAATAAAAATAATGGAACAGTGGTAGTACTGGAAACCAGGCTTACAAGAATATTCAGTAATGTAATTATGGGACCATAACTTGGCACAATTGCATGAATGAAGAAAGATACAACACTGAAGATGCTCAACCCAGTATGCCTCTGCTATCAATGATAGCACAACTGTAGTAGAATAGCAGGTTCGTGTGATAAAGTCCCTAGTCTTCAGGGATTAATTGCTTCATTGCATATATCCTCAGATCTGACTTAAATTCTTTTCACTGCTCCTCTTCCTATAGTTTTTCCCCTTACAGTTTAGTTGTAATCAGAAGATTTTCCCTGGCCAAATACTTTCTCCTCGTTTAGGATGATCTTTGAAACAAATTCTTGATAGACCAGTTTCTATAAGAGGCCAGAATCTATTGGTACACTCCTGGTACACTTTCCCTCTGGAATGATATATAGCCGTTTTCAGATTTTAGAACAGGACATATCTATTTTTGACTAACTCTTTGAAACATTATCTATACCATACTTCCTGTATAAGCAATATTAAAATATAATGACATGGAAGGACCAACAGCTAAGTAGCAGAATATAGGCTTTACTCTGGAAAATTCATTATCAGTCCTTGGCATTTCATCAAGCAGCAGATGATGGGAAAGGCATTTGCTGGATACCCCAACCACACTCTGTCCATCAGAAGATACCATGCTGGGCTAGATGGTTAAATAGTTTGATCTGGAATAAGACAGCTTCCTAATAATTTAGTTCCTGAAAGTAACCCATCATATAGTTGGTTTTCCCTTATCAAAAATTTGGTAGCTTTCTGAGTTCAGCTGCTTATGCTATATTTAGGAGACACCTCTACAATCCTGTTAAGCTTTGGAGTCTGTAATTCTTGTAGCAATGAAAATCCACAGATTAATTATATGTCATGGAAAGGACGGCAATATCTTCTTTTATCACTTTTAAATTCACAACTAGTCAATTTCAGTGAGTGACTTCTGGTGCTATGGGGTTGGGGGAAAAAAGGTGAATGACAGATCAGTCTTAAGTACCCATTCATTAATTTGAATACTATTCCATGTCTGTCATATTATGATAGCAAATAGGTTCATGCTGTGAGTGTAAGCGCTTCTCTTCTGCAGCATCTTATTTCATATAAGTGTCTCTTTGGAGGATTCCCCATTCCACCCCATCTCTAAATAGTACTCTAAATGGGTCACATTCTGTGAGATACTGGTCCAGAGCCTAGTCAAACATCCTATTAACTTCAGGTCTACTGTAATACAATATCCTATACTATAATAGTAGTGCTGTAATAATTCAGATATACTGTTAAAATTAATATCACAGAACTAAGATAAATATATTGAGCTGGACTTTATCAAGAATGGGTTTGTATATGTAACTGAACCTTATGAAGAATTGGTCTTACATGTTCTATCTTACTGTTTCTCAAATAACTGCCCCCTTTTGAGAAGAGCTTCTTTTTGACAGCCAACACTGGCAAGCAGTTGTGAAAATTACCCTTCATACTGAAGTACTGTAATTAAGAGAGTATTTCTGTAAGTTATTTGGGTGATTGGCTTTGGGTAAATGTGGTTCTTTAATATAGTTATTTTCATGTGAGCGATATTTATCTCAGAAACACTCCTTTTTCCATTGCAAACAGTGGTGAATACTGAGAAATTTTGTGGGGTAGATGCAGGGGTGGTTCAATCATTAGGCAATTTAGGCAGTTGCTGAAGGCGCCATCATCTGGGGGGCACAGTTGAGGCACCTCTTGAGGCGACTCCAAGTGCACTAAAGCCAAGGAGTAGCTGCAGCCACCTTTGGAAACCCGGCCTGATGCTCTCCAGTAATGGGAAGGGTGAGGGCGCACGCGTGCCAGTGGCACCAACTTCTTGTTCGCATCTGTCGCCTCCCTCTTCTCTTTGCACAGAAGGAGAGAGGCGCACAGGTCAGCGGCACCAGCTTCCTGTTCTTGCTGTGTGCACGCCTCTCTCCTTCTCGTTCAAAGGGAAGAGGGAGGCGAGGGACACGAGTGCCAGCGGCATCAACTTTCGGTTCTTGCCGCATTCGTGCCTCACCTCCCTCTTCCCTTAGCACAAGAAGGAGAGAGGCACGCACACAGTGAGAACAGGAAGTTGGTGCCGCTGACCTGTGCGCCTCTCTCCTTCTCATGCAAAGGGAAGAGGGAGGTGAGGGACGCGAGCGCCAGTGGCATCAACTTTCTGTTCTCGCTGCATTCACACCTCGCCTCCCTCTTCCTTTTGCGTGAGAAGGAGAGAGGCATGTGCACAGTGAGAACAGGAAGCTGGTGCCACTGGCCTGCGCACCCCCGCCTCCTCCTCTGAGGCCTGAGGCCTCTCACCAGCCTCGCCAGCCTCTCGCTGGCTTCACTGGCCTCTGCAGCCTCTCAGCGACCTCTCGCTGGCCTCCGAGGCCTCTCACCAGCTTTGGCGGCCTCTGCAGCCTCTCAGCAGCCTCTCAGCGGACTCTCGGCATTGCTTCAGTCAGCAGAACTTGGGAACATTACCTTTTTTCCAGCTAGGAGGTTCTGGGACTTGTGCTCCAAAAAAGCAATGCTCCTAAGCTTTGATAACTAATAGATTGGCTATACTCTACTTGGCTGCCAAACACTTTGAACACAAATATAAGAATGTCATTTGGAAAGCATTTATGTCATTATGTGATCTTAAATGCTTTCCAAATGACATTCTTATATATGTCATTATGTGATCTTATTTCCAAAGATAACTCTGGAACATCATATGGCTGCCTATTTGGACAGGCCTTAAAGTTCTAAGAAGAAAAGAATATATATTGTTTTTACTTTTAAGTGTAAACAGCTTTGGGTCTCAATCCTGAGAAAAACCAGGGAATAAATATCATCACCATCATCATTTCTCAGTCCCTCCTTAAAATTTCACAACTCCCTCAAATATTTATATCAATCTGGTCTTTGGGGATGACAAAGTGTTTAGACTATTTTGACCCACTCTTAATTATTTTGTAGCTTGTGATTAACGGAGCTGTAAATGTTCATGGGGTGAATAAAGCCTGTGGTGTACTTATCTTTCCACCTGCTGAGTTGGTAATACTACCTTCAGTGCATGGTGTGTGATCTAAATGGGGAAATGCTGTGGGTGGGTGGGTGAAGAAGAGAGACTGCCCCATCTCCATTCAACTTCTTCTCTCCATTTTACAACACCTCCCCATCTCTGTTCAACTACTTTTCTGTAGTTTTTTTTTTTTTTTTGCAAACAAAACAACACATACCGCAAACCATTCTGGAAGAGTGTACTGCAAATTTACCTGTAATATCCATTTGTTTCCATATCTTTCATCTAGCTTTTTCTTTTTGTGGCACTTTGCTCCATTCTCAACTGTGCCTTTGTGAAATGGTCTTTGTAGACCTTGTGCTACACCTTGCCTACTAAACATCAAAGATATCTGGAAACTCAAGGACTGGGAGGTGCTGTTTTATGCAACAGAAGAAACAAAGCTAAGTCTAATATGGACTTTCCCATTTTACCACAACCCACTCCCCCCGGCATACTAAATAATTGATTCTTGTGCTATATTCAGAGATGCACATCAATGAGATAATACTTTTCAATGAAAATGCACAATAGTTAAATGGTTCCAAAAATCTTTTTAAAAAATTAAAAGGAAAATCAGAGTAGATCACATGGCACTGAGCACAGAGAAAAAAAAACTTTTGTAATCAGATTAGCACATGAAAACATTCCTTGTGTATGAAAGGAAAATACTTCTAAAAAGCTTTCTCCTAGCGAGACATTGCCAAAAGCAGCACTAATCAATTGGGACCGGTATGAATGTAACAACCTACAGGGACTGAGAAGCAATATTTGATTCTTGCTACAATGTCAGCAGCAGAAACAAAATCTCTTGTGCCTCATCTAACTTGTTAAAAGGACTTCATTTTGGATTAATGTGATAATTTCACCATGATACAAAGGTTTGAACACACTGCGTTGTACAATTAGGAGTTAAAAACATTTTCATTAATAGTATCAGATGGTGTCAATTATTTATCATATTTAAAGAGAACATAGACCTGGCATGTGTTTTTCAACCCAGTCATATATTGGGATTTTGTAGTCTAAAGTGCCATTTGTTCCAAACATTTTTAAATATCAAATTGTCAGGATAACTTCTTGTTGTACTTGGATTTCAAGATGACACAGGGCTTCATGAGCTGAAATTCTCAAGCCTGAAACCTATTGCAAAAGTCAGAATCCAAGAATGGTTTGAGCATGTGTATTATACATTTCTCATCCTACATCTTGTTTCCACACAAATGGGGTATTTTCAGTCTTCAGAATTCAGTAATAAATTCTTGAATGTTTGCGAAATGGATTGAAAAGTACACCTGTTGACAACACAGAGTTCTTTTTCTTTCTCCCAGTATGCATGAACCAGATGGGGGTTCCCACTCTGGTTGGGTGGCTGGATATTTATTTCTGAGCAGAGTCAACTGCTGGCAATTTACTCAGACCTCCAATCCCCTCACCTCCTTTGTTGTTTGCCGTTCTGTTAATCACAACTTCGTGGAGTGATTGGCATGGGTATTGGATCCAGGATTGGGCAACCAGTGTACTCCAGGCATTGATTCACATAGGGGTCCCAGCAGATATCTCCCAGTGATGGGCAGACATATAATGTACTTCCTGGTGGCTGAGAATCCAGAGTTTGGTTTGGCGTAACTAGTGCATCTCAAGCCTTTAGCACCAGTCTGGATCTCCAAGCACATAGATGAATCGGTGGATTAGCCGATGTCTGGATCCAGACCCATGTGTGGGCCAAACCTTGAGTAAAACTGCAATCAAAATAAAGTTATGATCTTTTTTCTCCATGTTATGTGTATGGATTTACTTGTGGGTTAGCATACAAAGTGCACCTTGGATGAAGACATGCAAACTGCAAACAATAGCTGGAATCATGTTGTTAGATCCCAATTAGCATTGTCCCATTTAATCAATTGCCTCAATGCTGAAGCAGATGGGAATTCTGCTTCTTTACCATGCTGTTGCTACTAAGGAAGCAGCAGTGAGTCCCCTCGGGTGAAAAGGGCGGGGTAGAAATGATAGAAATAAATAGTGTCAGGTCTCACATACTCATGTTGATCCAGTTATGCATGTGATCAGTTAAGTTGTGGGAAAGCCTGAAACCTGGCCTAGAATTTGGGTTGATCCCTTAGAGACATGAAGACAATTGGGCCAGTTCCTAACCAGAACCAGCTTCAATCATCCTCACTACCATCCAATGTTTTTGGGATCAGGCAGCCCAGTGACATGGGGTGGCAGTCCCCTTTCCTCCCCCGCTCCCATTGCAGTGGTCTCCAACTGCAACAGACCGCCTACCATGTTCTTCGTGCTCTTGGTGCTTGATGTCAGTCAGTGCCTGTATTCCAATGGAGGGGGGGAGAGAGGGGACTCCCACTCAGCACAGCAGCATTTCTGTGACATGGGAGACAGGGGAAACCCCCAGTTTGGTTGCCCAGTGTCACTGAGTCATGATCAGCATGCCTGGGCAATAGGGACTCCTTTCACCTTCTAGGCAGTTGAGGGAGTCATGGACACCAGATTGGACTTGCATTAATAGCCAATGTGGAAGAGCCCCCACTTAGAGTTGCCAGAATAAGGAGAAGTCTTTAACCTCCTTGAATGTGGACAACCTCCCAGTAGATAGAATCACTGTATCTGCATAGATAATTAACATCTGTCACCATGGGAGATGGAACCATTTAGCACCTGCACTGCTGTAGCTCTGAGAGAGCCTTCTTCCCAACTCAGAGGACTTAGTCAGGATCACTCAGTTGGAAGTGAGACCCTTTTGGTCTTTAGTGCAGCACAGGAACAATAGAAGGGGATAATGTTCCCAAGATCATGAGCTTCCTGGATAGTCCTGAGGGTATGTGTGTGTGTGTGTTTGTGTATGTATGTATGTATGTATGTATGTATGTATGTATGTAAAGGCATGTGCTTCAGCAAGTTCTAGAAATAGTCTCAAAGACTAAAAATATCATCCTCCATCCACATCAAAAAATTGTGTAGAAATTGAAATCTTATAATGTAATTGGAGTCAGCTAAATTTAAGTTGAAATGGCAAAGACCTTCAAATCATATTACAAAGTTGCCAGAATCCTGCTTGCTTCCTTACCATGCTGTTGGTGCTAAGGAGCAGTAGTACCAGGGCTCATCTACCCACGTTGATCCAGTTATGCACTGTCCTAAGTGGTCAGCTACATTAAATTGGGGGAAAGCCTGAATCCTGGGCCAGGATTTGGGTTGTTCCCTGACTTAGAGGCATTGAAGACAGTTGGACCAATTCCTAAACAGAAGCAAGTCCAACCATCCTCACTGCCATCAATGTTCTTTGGGATCAGGCAGCCCTATGACATGATGTGGCAGTCCCCCCCCCCCCAACCCAACTGTTATACCACAATAATACTGTATACGTCAAACTCAGACTTAGAGTTCATTTGGGACCTTTTTATACAGCCCTCATAGGGCATGATGTTGCGTGGCACCCCATGCACCCACCCTCCTCCCCCATCACATGATGTGGATGGGACAGGCTGTGTTGGCACCCTGTGCCTGCCTCAATCAGATGGGGAAAAGTGCAGCAACATGCGTTGCCCTGACTTCCCCCCTTTTGACGTTTCCCCTCCACCTTGGGAGGAATGTGGGATGCTCAGCAGACCCTGTCCAAGATCCAGCTAAAAGCAACAAAATGAGGCTATTTTGCCCTATGTGAAGAGATCCTTAATCTCCACCTATGTACAACATCTGTGTACTGACATCAATTTGGTTAATGTTATGTGTTTTAAAATAATGTTTCTTCTTCCTGCATCTTTTGCTCAGTTCTTTCTTGGAATATAAGAAGGAGCATTGAAGAAGAGCATCATATATGAGGAGTAATCTTAGGCGCAACTATTTCACTGCACGCTTGTGCAGACAGCACAGCTTTGACCAAGGCATTTGATCAATGGTTTGCATACATTTTTCTTCATGAAAGCACTGCCATGTAGGAAATTCATAACCTTTGAAACTTTCCTTAGAAGTGCAAAGCAGATAGCATCAGAACTTGCTGTTGTAGCTATGTTACCATGTTAACTGTTATGGATGCTGATTTTGGCAGTGAAAATTTCTAGTCTGCACCCAATGCAGCAGTATGCATTTCTGCAGAACAAGACGAAATTTCCGATAAAAGCAACAGAAAATATTTCTCTAGCAGGAATGGAGCTCCTGGAAGAAAAAGCCCTCAAGAAGGGTTGCTGAGGGTCAATTTTCTATTTGAAGGTATCCTGTGTTAGAAGGACTGCCGAAGTTTTATTTATAGAGTAAAAAACACAAAGCAGGATTAGAACCTTGAAAGTAATTCTGGTAATAGCCTTTTCCATGCGTTTTGATCTGGTCTCTACTAGGATTGTGAATGGATTCGTCTTCAGAAACGGTTTTTGGCTTGTTCAGATGCCCATAACAGGATGGGCTCCACCGTCTTTTTTTTTTCTTTCTTGGCAGCAACAGAACAGTGGCTGTCAAAAAACTGGCTGCTTTCAGTTTCTTTCGGTTATATGTGGAGTGCGGGGAGGAAGGCAGCCGCTAGAAGGGAAAGGATCCCAGGAAGCGGGGGTTTTTAACCCCTCGCCTTAAATCCAGGACTCCTCTCCAGACAGAAGGGAAAGGATCCCAGAAAGAGTGGTGTCTTAATTCTGGTGCTTTTAATACAGTTCTTAATGAAGGATATAAGAACTAATAATGCCTAAAATAATGGGAAGGGGAGCCTGGGAAATCCCCACCCCATTATCGTGAATGGGCCAGATTGAAAATGAATATTTCGGCTTTCCAGATCGAAAACAGACTTCTCTTCTCTCGAATTCAGGAGGCTCCCAAAAAACAGATTGGGTCCCCCACCCAAAATCTGGGACACCAAAATGGACCATGATTTATCCAAATTTCACAATTCTAATCTCTACATAGTGCTTGTTTTCCATATTGGGTGAATACCTTTCTTTTCCTCCAGACATTTTAGAAAGTTTTAGTGCTTTTAGATCTTTGCACAATTTAATTCATATTTCTAGGTTTATTATGTGCCTCTGCTGGTTTTCCCTGTTTTAATCTGATTAATTTTAATGTTATTGTGTTGCTACTTTGTATTTTATGTTTTTAATTTGTACACTATTCAAAAAAACTCTGGTTATTGAACAATTTTTAAAAAACATGATGCTATAAAACTATCCATGATATTTTAATTTTTGAAAATAATAATTGGATATTGAACACATCTGTGCAGCTCCAGCCCCAGGCAAGGCCTCTTCTTGGCCTGCACCTTGACCTCCACCTCCACGGGACTTAGCTACTCCTCACGGGCACACGTGGAGCCAGTGCATTCACCTTCTTCCAGGCCTCTACCCCTGGCAATGAGGAGGGTGGCTACTCTTCCACCTCCTCTTCCTCGTTCTTTGCCACCACCACCACCATCCTGAAGAGCAAGTTCCCCCTTGGACAACAGGAGCAGAAGGGAAGGAGACCCCTAGGTGGCTGCATGGCCAGGCGGTGGTGGTGGAGGAGGAGGAAGAGGGGGAGGAGTTGCCCTCCTTGTCACTGGGGGCAGAGGGGAGTGTGCTGGTAAGGAGCAGCTGAGTCCTGTGGCAGTGGAGGTCAAAGTGCAGGCTAGGAAGAGGCTCTGCCCAGGGCTTCTGCTGATGAGCACAACTTCCTGGACACTGCCATGGACCAGGTAAGCTGCCAGGTGTGAAATCCTCTCCCCTGTGTACCAACCCCCTGGCCTCCCCCCTCCCTTCTGCCTGGCCCACCCACCCCACTCCAGCCCGCCATGTGGCCCCCAAGTTTAAATGTTTGCCCATGCCTGGTCTATACTATAGTTTCTTTTAGCTTGAGGTAAGCAATTGTGGCCTTCCAGATGTTTTTGAACTGCTGTTCCCATATTGCCTCATCATCAGTCATGCTGGCTAGATCAAATGAGAGCTATAGGTTTGGAGAACCACAGTTACCCATCTTCTTTGGTAGAACTGCATCCTTTCAGATTGCTTTGTCCATGGAGAGAAATTAGAAAATTGCTATAATATGATGTGGTTACTGAAATTTTAAATCAAGCTTGTTAGATAAATCTTCAATGGAGATAGACATGGTTATCCTTTCACATCTCTACAAACCTATGCAGAACCTAGTGGGTCCTTGTGAATGTGTAGATAGCTTCTGGTAGATGCATGCACTATCGGTTTTTAGATAGGATACAGGTAAATGAGAGCCAATTCTGAATTTTCCCCAGGAAACTATGTTTATTATGCCAGCTCTAATTATCATGCAATCTAGTGGTTTTTAAGGCTTATGTTTTCCACACCACTGGGCATCACAAACAATAAAGCAGTTTATACTGTCATTATACATCAATATTTGCACTTGGTTATACATATATACAGAAATTATTCACACCTTGCTATTTTCTTTCTTCAAACCAACATAATTTTACTGTGAAAGCAGATTTTTAATAAATGGTATAAGAAATACAGCAAGGCACCATTTTTTTTAAAAATGTGGGATTATTTTTCTGATTACCACCTCAAGAAGCATAGTAGAAAACTAAAATGTTGTACTTAATTCACTAGAATGTTAGCAGTTCTTAATATACAACACTGTGTAGCTGTGTCTTGAAGTGTTGCATAGATATATTTTTTTAAAAACAAAAAGATAAATTGGTATTTATTTCATGGAACTTTAGTTTTGTTGAATGAGGATCAATTCTTTTTCTTCTGCTGCAATCAAAGAAAGTTTTCGTTCTAAACATAAAATATTTTCAAGAAACAATTATGCATTATACACAGAAAATACCAAATTTGATACATAAAATAGGAGAATTAATGACATTTACAGTTTTGAGCTAGTGAACTAGATACTTGGTGGAACTGCAAAATCATTTAAAATAATACTGGGTGAGAAGTCATAAGAAGCATACAATTTTGGAGGGGTAGACTGTTAAGAGGTAGCTTAGGAGAGATATCCATATGAAAGCAAATGGTTTGTCACAAAGCAAAAATGATAGTTGAAATACGACCAGCATATGCATCCTGGTCACAAAAGCCAACATGGACAAATCACATTTGGAAAGAAAATTCATCTTGGGAATCAAGTGTAACAAAAGGCAGTGATACAATGGAATTAGAGGTCATCCCAGGGTTTAGAGGATAAGTCTGCACCTGAAATGCAGCCAAGTTTCTAAAAGGAAGGGAAAAAAAGTAATAGCATGTTACATACAATAAATTTTCATTTCTAAAACACAGGCATTTCCAGAGTAACAAAAAGCTATTTTTATGATCTCATACCAATGTCTTTATATGCAAAAATAATGATAAATGAGCAACAATTTTTCATAGCCTAAGTCACTATCACAGAGATTTCTTTTTATTGATGTAGAAACCTCATTGATTTTTATAAAACAAGATTTAGTTTCAAAAGGCACAGGGGAAATAATCAAGTCTGACCTTTTCCCTCAATCCCATCCTTTCAGATGCCTGTGAACTTACCTTCTTTACTTTTTGAAAGTATACCAATCAATAGGAATGCAAGACTCAATAAAGGCCAACCAGCCTATATAATCTTCAATCCTAAACCCATTACATGGAAGTAAGACCCATTAAAATCAGGAGGAGTTACTTCCAAGTAATCTATTTAGGCTTGGGGTGTAAGTAGGTTACATAGGTTACATAAACTGAATCATAACCTATTTATGAAATATTTATAATTCTAAGTACAAGTACAACAAACAACTAAAAAGTAGATGAATTGACTTATACAAACAATTAATGAACACACTGAACAGTGTTTAATACTGTATTAATGACTGCCTTGGAAAGTGTTCACAATGTTTAATTTTTCAGGCCTGAAGTTTAGGGTTAACCTATGCAACAGAGCTTATGATAAGGATTATGAAAAAATAACTGTCAGAATACAGCTAAGAGATTAGTACAAAGTACCTCTCTCAAGTATTTCCTAGGAGGCACTCCAGGCTTGCATTATATGCCTTCCAAATTAAGTCGAAATAACTGGATCTATCCAGTTACCTTCTCCTTTGATCTTATTTGCTGGAACTGACCTCTCTATTTTTGAAGAAAATAATCTTTGTCAAAAAAAATATGTAGAAAGCGTAGGCCCGTGGTTCAAACAAGACCCTCACATGATAGTGGAAAGTTTGAAGCATATCTGTTCTTTAAACTTTAGAGTAGGCTTTTACTTTACTTTGCTCTTGGACTGTAGGTGTTTTGGTCATCTAAACATGTAGGGATGAAATGTACAGGGTTATAAAATAACTATTTTTATTCTGTTGAACCTAGGCATTCTGGAACAATTTGCTGCTATCTGAGCTTATATAATAAAAACCAAAAATTGGCCAGGAAGATAAACCGAGTGTTGGCAGATTTCTGTATGTGGACCAATTCTATCTTTGAGCCCCCGGTTGCACAGTGGATTACACCCCTGTGCTGGCATAACTGATGACTTGAAGGTTGGGTTGCTGACCTGAAGGTTGCTGGTTCGAATCCAACCCGGAGAGAGTGTGGATGAGCTCCCTCTATCAGCTCCTTGTGGGGATATGAGAAAAGCCTCCCACAAGGATGGTAAAACATCAAAACATCTGGGCATCCTCTGGGCAACGTCCATGCAGACGGCCAATTATCTCACACCAGAAGAGACTTGCAGTTTCTCAAGTCACTCCTGAAACGAAAAAAAAAAAAATCTATCTTGGGAGGCATATGGTTCTAGTCCTGTTAAAGGAAGGGACTTTGAGGGGGGGGGGACATAATTCAGTGGTAGGGACCATGGTTTGCTTGAAAGGAGGTACAAGGTCTTTCCCCTGTCATCTCCACTGAAAAGGATTTGGTGAAAGCCAGACACTCTGGAGGCCACACTGGGCTATGTTGGTGTTTTAAAGAAAAATCTTCCAGTGGGGAAGGTCAGGGGTTATAGTGATAAGAAAAAAGAATAATGAACCAACAAAACAAATCACCTCTGCTTTGTGTTTATTCTTTAAAAACTCTCACCTCCATGGAGAAACAAAACTATACAGTATAATAATATCTCTGGCAACAAACAGCACACTGGATTGAAAGGAAGGAAATATCGCTCTGGATATAGAACATTTTGAAGCTGTTTAGAGCATTGCTATTACTTTCTCTTAATGGTCAATTTTATTGCACACTGATAACAGAATGAGATTACAATTTAGATATACCCAGAAGCAAAATATACTTGCTCAGAACAGCTTTCTTCTGGCTTGCAGCTGGAGCAGAAATCATATGAAATTAGTTGAGCTGCGTTGGTAAATATGCATACTGTCACCTTTGCAAGCTGAGTTTATTTTTAGGGTACACATATACCACAGATAATTTTTCTCTTAAGTATCACAGCTCTACACAAAATCACACATTTTAATGAGCTTAGAGCACAGGTGCTGAAGGGAAAAAAACAGTGTTTGCCATTTATCTTTCAAATTAAATAATGTGTTTTTAAATAGTAACTTTTTTCATAATACACTTATGGGAACAACATTTATCTGTCACATTTTAAGAGATGTATTAGTAATAAATGTAAATTACCTTTGGAAAATCAGTAATTAGGCTCATCAAAAAAAATAAACAATCTGCCACCAAAAAGATAATCTTTAGCATAGTTAAGTATAATAACTGTTATTTGAATAAGTTAACAAATTAGGATAGATTGCCTCTAATTCATTTCCCATAGCATAAAAGATGAAGTTAAAGTATCAACTAAGCTCTTACAGTGGGGGAAGAAATGCCTAGAACTGGTGAAAATACAGATCCTGTTGCTGGAAGTATGTTGTTTTGCCCCCTCACTGCCATGAAATAAGTAATACCTTAATCCAAGAAGCCATAGCAATGCAGTAACAGACTTATGTTGCAGCATATTAGACTATCCTAAATTAGGTAAATTTGGAGGGGCAGTTTCATTTGTAAAAAAAGGACAAGTGTACACAATTGCTCCCTCCATTGAGCAATGCGTCTCATGTTGCTATCCCTGGAAAGGAGCAGATTGGGCCTGGGGCTAAACCGGGACTAGTGTGCTGTTTTCCTTTCTACTTCATTTATAGTCAGCTAGGAAATCCAGAACTCAAATGGTGAATGGAGAACTTCAGTTCTTTACTCTCTATCCCTACCAATTGGCTCTGCTAATTTTAGCTGTTCACCGAAGTAGTGAGGGATAGTCTGTGGTGTTATCAGTCAAGGAGTCATAACTTCAGGTATGAATTTTAGGGAAATTTAATTTTAAAAAGTCCACTTCTGTCATGTCCTGCCGTGCCCCATCTCACCTGCCCTGCTTTGAATCTACTCATCTCATCCTACTCTGCCCTGCTATAGCTGCAGGTGTAACTTTTGCATTGTACAGATGTCTGGGAAAAGGTCCCTCAGAAGCTAGAGTTACATATAAGAGTTAGTTCCTACTTTTCATTGTGCTTGCATATTCAAATGCACAAAATACATATCAACTGAAAATCTTGGATTAAATCCAGTTGCCACTTCCAGTTATAGTAGATCCATTGAATGAACTACTAAATATGAAATCACACTTATGTGATGTCCATAAATTTAATTAATCTACTTTAGTCCAGTCTTAACTAGCTGCTGCTCACAAAGAAGGGTCACTTAACTACTTTAATGAATCCTGAGAAAATAAAAGTAGTGATTTAGCAGCCAATCTCAGCTGGTGCAAAAAGCTAACATTTTATACTTATGCCTGAATCTAAAATATATAGAAAAGTGACCCCAAAATGTTATTTTGTAATTAAATTCAGTAGACCCAGTATTATAAGCTACTCCAAAACTCAGAAAGGCAACCCCACATTTTGCTTCATTGTACAATCATTTCATCAGTAAGCCATGTTCTTTTCTCATAGTGTCCAGTACCTACCTGCTTATGAAATAACGTGTGTGTGTGTTCAGGCCGGGTTACATTCTATCTCTGTGTGTTTATGTGCCTTTCTTTGTGAAGATGGAGGAGGTTTTCTTCACATGTAAGGGTTTTAGTGTCCTGGTGCAAAACGTCCTTCAAGTTATCAGGCTTTAACTGAAAGGCTTGACTTGAGGCCTTTAGAGAAGAGTCAAGACCTTCTGATGTTGCAATCCCAAGAGACTTTCCTCGATCAATTTCTTCAGAGTTAATTGCAAGGGAATTCAAGGTTGGAATTTCACTAGAAAAGTCCAGATTCAAACATCCACTAGCAGAATTTTCTAAATTATCTGAAACCCTCTGACTAAGACAAGTTGGCAAACCTATATCTCTCTCCTCCCCTAAGAAAAAGCCATTACAATCACCAGATGTTTCAGGTCCATCTGTTAAATCCAGAGCTTCATATTTTACCAAACTTACTCCTGCTTCTTCATTAGCTACGTATTCTTGCTGTTCAACTCTTTCTTCTTCAGGGCAGGCTTCAAAAAAGCATTCAATATTTTCTGCAAAATCTAGTGGTACTGGTGTACTACTCTTTTCTTCAACGTATTTAGTTACTTCCCCACAGTCACTATCATGAGAAGAGAGTGAGAGATAAGAATAAAAATCTCCCTTTCTAAGTTGGATTGGCCTGTGAGAATGTTCTAGTACTTTTTCTCTGATCTGGGCTAATGAATGTGGAGCAGCCAATTCGCTTTCGGGCTGTGACTTGTTCTTCAATGCTGTTGAGGCCATGTCAATTATCTCCATGACAAAGTTATGCACTGAGCAATCTTCCTCATTTCTTTTATCAAAGGCAGACGATTCACAGTTACAGCATGAATCACTACTGCCCACTGATGTATTTTTTCCTGCTTCATTGGATTTAAAAGATGCACAGCAATCACTACCATATTCAATAAATTGTGTTCTGGTTTGTTGGCCATTTGGCATTGATTCCAGTAACTCTGTATCAGCTGTTGCTGTATCTGTATCTTTGATATCTGAATCAAATTCTGTGAAAGGTTTTTTAAGAGAAAACCTGTCCAATGGGAGATGTTTTTTATATGCTTTTTGAGAATTTGATATATCTGACACTTGAACAGACTCCTTACCATCCATGTGTGAATCATCTGAACTATCAGTAAATACTTCACAGATAGGACTGTCGTTTTCACTTCCTTTACTATTTTGTGTACCAACATTTATAGCAACAGATGATATCTGAGTAAGTTCTTCTTTGGGGCTTTCGTGAGTAATTGCAACATTTCCATTTTCCATATCATCTACTAAATGATCTTTGGAAATTTGAAAAACATGATTTTTAGTTTGCCTTTTTGTCTCTGGCTCATGACTATCAGATGTAATCTTACTGTTGCCATTATTTTCTGAGAGCTTGCGTATTGAATCATTCAAAAAATTTTCAATGCTCAGTGAATCTTTTGCTTTCAGAGTCTCATCAGTTCGTAAATCCTTACAGCCTTGGATTTCATCATCCAAGATGCTCCTTCTCTTGTCCTTTGTCAGATGAAATTTGGGTCTGATCCAAGTGTGGAGTTCATTCTTTATGTAGTCAAGTCCTGAAATTAAATTGCAGTCTTCATAAATATCCTCATCAGTTGCAATACTGGAGTCATCATCTTCATCTTTAATGCCCAGCTCTTCCTCAGTCAAGGTGAGCGTAGAACTTGATAGCAAATCACTGTCATCTTCATCATCAGTGCAAGCGGAGGTACAGGAAACATTAACAATCATGCTAACGTTGACATCACTCTCATCAGCTACAGACCGATTGAGGTGTTTTCTGAATGATGCATTTGAATCTGGTACTTTATTTCTGTGCAATACAATATCTTCAGAGCACAAAGACAGATCGTCACTGCTGCTTAACTCAGTCAGAGAGGCAGGGGAATCTTCATTGATAGAAGATGCAATATCTAATGATAACTGACCAGTCAAGGGCATTCTTTGAGAAGTGCTTTGGAGAGTGATGTCAGAAATGCTGCGTTTTATTTTCTGATCTAAAGGACTCTGGATATTTTCTAAACGATTCAAAAGGTCCAACGTCCTTTTGCTAAGTTCTCCTACAGAATCACTACTTCCGCTTAAGTCTCCAGAGCCATTGCAGCTGAAAAGATCTTCATTGCTTTTGTAGGGTGTTAAGCAACTCTCCAAGGAAGTGCTCCGATGAAGACCATCTCCACTTCTAAAAACAGTTGAGCCAAATAAATCATTTGTCACAGAAAGGGAGTCCAAAGAAGAGCTATGAGATAAAGTTGAAAGCTGTTTTGGATTTGTTGTGTCATTTGATTTCTTCAAATTCTCCACCAATTCACAGCGCTTGGGCTCTGTATCATCTGATTCTGTTGATAAAGCAAGTTCATCCATAGGGGCATATCCTTTTGGATGATGGTCAGATTTTGAGGGGACTTTATCAAAATAAAACCCATGAAGTAAACTACCTTGCTTGAGCACTTTTTCTGAATGTGAATGCTTCATTATCATTGGCAGCTTGAGCTTTGAACCCTGAAGATATGAATAATCATAAAATGTAAATACGTTGTGTTTTCCTTGTTGTAACTCTTTTTCTGAATTCTGAGAGTTATTTTCGGTAATACTGTCCACATTTTTTGTTTTTTCATAGCAGTTTGACTGAGAAGTAGTTAAGACGTTAAGATGGTTCTCTTCGTCCTTCTGTTTAAAGTCTTCCTTTATCACATCAACGGTATTCCCTAACTGGGAATGTGAAATGCTTCTTGCAGAATTCTCCTGCTTCCCTACCGTGTCACCTGCCAAATGGATTTCAGAACTTTTAGTAGATTCTGCTTCACTTTCATTGACTATTTCATTATGCCCCTCAGAGTGCCTGCTTACATTTCCACTGTGATACATATAATTTTGTGGTGTTGTCAAAATGGTGCTACCTGTTGGATCTGGTAAATATTTGGTGGGTGACAATGAAGAGTCCTTATTGGTGTGTTTATTTAAAACATCTGGGTGTCTAAGACTGGGTGGATTTGATCCTTTTGCCATGAAGGGCATATGATTTTGTCCTGATAACTCTACATTGTGAAGACTGTACACTTGGTAGACTTGAGGGCCAGGTGTAGCTGTAACACTTGCACTGTTTAGACTATTTCCATGGATACTAGACTTTTCCTCTTGCTTTGGACTGGTGTTAACAGCACATGTTTCAAATGGCGGGGTCAGCTTTGTATCATCCTGCTTTGGTTCTTGATCAAATTCATTGAATTCCTCATTAATGCTAATTAGCTTATTACTTATATCCATTTCATCCCATTCTAGAGCATCTTCACTTGTGCCACTTAGTTCCATTAAGCCAGGATCAATAACATTCAGGGATTCCTGTTTTGTTTAAAAAAAAGAAAAGAAAAGAGAGAGAACAGAACAATCAGTCATTCACAAGCAAAGTTTTAATTATATTTTACCTGTAGTTGAAAGGCAATATAAAATTCCTTATTCCTTGCTATAAATAAATAAATAAATAAATAAATCTGCTTAGCGATCACTGCTATGAAGTGAGAGACTAGTTGTAAAAAAGCTAGGAGAGAAAGAAAAAACAAACAACACAGGGGTGGGATGATGCCTGTGGAAAGCTGCTTAGACATAGTTCTTTCATTTTTATGGGTTAAAATCCTTGTTCAGTTATGAAAATCATTTTAGTTGGTCTTGGATTGCTAATCAAAGAACCAAGTAACAGGCATATTCAACAGAAATCCTAAATTGCACATATACTTAAACAAGCAAAAATTATCAAAGGCAGACAGTTATTTATCCTCCAAAACCCAGGGCTTGTCCACAGCACCAAAATAACTCATCTATGATTCAGAGTATTCAACCCTGAAGATGCCTTGGATTCACCCTACAGCTACTTGTAATATACTGCGCTGAAATTGTATTGCTGCCCACAACCCAAATCTGAAACAGCACCATTTCTATTTCTCCTCTTCCAAAGTGATTTGTCTGCTGCTGACGTCTTGGCCAAACAGCTTCCAGCAGAGTCCTATGGGGAAGTGGCTTGCAATGCTTGTACATCAGAAGGAGATACCCAGGCATGCAAACAATGGTGAAAATGGAGCACAATTGACACTGGGCATCTTGTTCTGAGCAACATTGTTCATACATTGTGTGTCAGGACCAAGGCTGCTACAAGGTGAGTACATATACTTGCTAGTTCATTTTGCACAGACTGGCCTTCAGCCTGTTCATTGTCACCAAATCAACTGTAGCTTAGACTCAATTTTAAAACTACTGGTATATTTCAGGAGTTTCCTAAAGCAGTGCTTCTTAGACTACCTAATTGGGGGCAGAAGGGCATATTTTTTATGAATGTGTTAGGGAATGGTTTTATATTTGTGGCTATTGGCTATAACTGTTTCTTTCAATCCAAAGGTTGGCAACAGAATTATCAACAGAGTAGCAGATGCCAACAACAAAAATAGTCTTTATAAATATATGGAAATTAATTGGGAACATATATCATCAGGATAGGATGTTCCTAAGGTGTCTGGACCTTGTTACTGTTATGTGCATTAAATAATTTCTGATCTATGGTGAAAAGGCAAATTTATCACAGGTTTTCTGTTCAGAAGACATTTGCCATTGCCTTCTTCTGAGACTGATAATGTGACTTGTCCAAGATCACCCATGGGATTCATGGCCAAGCACGTATTCAAACCTTGGTTTCCAGAGTTGTAGTTCAATGCTCAAACTACTAGGTATGGTTAGGGCCAAATAAATGGGCCAGCTGGAAACAAATCAGGTTATTTAAAATGAGTAACAGGCATAAGGACACACCCGTTTTCACCAAGAACCCAGTTAATAGAAAAAAAGCTGACATTATTAAATTTGTTAGATTGACAACCTCATCAGAGAGGCAAAATTGTCCATCCTACAACACTTGGATTTCAGGTGAGGTACGGAGCCAACCCGCTCTCATCACACAATGTCGATCTACTTCTAGAAAGGCTTTGTGCCTCAACTGAAGTCCAAGTGTAGTAAGAGGACACTTTGGCAACATGGGAGGCTTCCCGTGTTGCATAGAAAACAACGGGAGAAGCGGCGTGGCGACACTTCCCCTGCCCATGGGATGGGGTGAGGGGCAAGCTGGGTGATGCAAGGTGTGGGATAACGGATTCCCCACGCCTCTCGCCAGGCCCCACCAGATTCTCTACGATCCATAGAGAATCTTGGCCTCAATGTGATGAGGTACTCTGTTTTAGTTTCAGCCCTGATGTGATCACTTTTGTTTGTTGTGTTGTGCCGAATGATATCAGCAAAACTATTTATGCTTATTTTTCCTTGTTGATCCTAATGTTTAATGTGATTATATATATATTCTTTTATGTTCTATGTCTTATCTGTTGCTTATAACTCTAAGAGTCTTTCAGATACAGAGTGACAAATAAATTAGTAAATATATAATCCTTTTCATCAAAAATCCCTCTTTGCACTTCTGTTGATTCTGGATGGAGTAGGTGCTATAGGAGCTTTATTTCTGCCTTCATGCGATGGTCTGAATTTCCTCCTATTATCCCACTGGTTGCTAATATATATATATATTTAAAAAACACTAATGTGCTTTCAAGCAATCTGTTTAACATCACATTTAGTTAGAAGCAGGTAGGAATTTCTATTCTATCTATAATCTTGTTGCAATTTGACCATGATTCCAAACAAAATGCAATCCTTTCTATACTTATAACAAGCTACTACACAACAGGAAATCCAGTGCATGATCTATGATATTTTTGGGAGTTTGTAATGAAACAACATGGTGACATAGACCTCAACCATGATGTTCCAAGCATCACCAGATTCAGAGAGACTGAGATTTCAGAAATGACTTGATCAGTTCAGCCAAGGCATACATCACTGCAACCCTTGGTATGCCCCTGTTTACCCAGCACAAGGAGCAGACTTTCAACCCTGTGACTTTCAGTTTGTCTGTGTAAGGGAAATGCTATCTTTATAAAGAATTTGCAACATTTCAGCTCAAGCCTCCAGTTCTGTACTGATGCAAAACTCTCCCCTCCCAATAGTTATATTAATAAAGCCTCATGAAAATCATCCAATCAATTTTCTGTAACAAAGATAATCAACCTTATGCAGCATTAGATTTTGTAAGATCATGGTTGACTAGCCCACTCATTCACATACAAATCTTTGCTCCAGTCTGTCATGGTCTAAAGCTGCATAAAGCAAATTCTTAACAGAAAGCAGATTGCTGTGTGTTAACTAAGTTTCTGTGCTGAGGCAGATCCATGGCTGCCAAATCTGCATGTGATACTTCCAGCAACTGGCCTTAGCACAAATGAAGTTCTCCAGTACACCTAGCCTGTGAGTTAATATTTATCTAGTATGAATGTTCTTGTAATATTTCCTTTCTATTTGGTACTCTCAAGTGTGGTGAATTTTTATTTGAATTTCCATTTGTTTGCTTGCTGATAAAGGCTGTATTAATGACTGGTTAGCATGACTAATGACTGTGAAAGACTTTAGCTGTGAAAACAATCCATCAGTCTAATCAAATACTACATTAATTTCATATATTGCCTATGCTGACACTGCTGTATAAAACTGTTGAATAATAAAACAGAATTTTAAAAAAGAAAAAAAATCATCTTGTTTCTTTCCTTTAAGATTGCTTGTGACATGTATACAATACTTATAGCTATTTTTTTTAATATTTCTTTTAAAACCTAGGGTCACAACATTTGGATTTATTTATCTTGAAAGTGTACAAAATGGTGGAAGAAAATAAGAAGTATTCATTTTCATTGAAGTCATTTCAAAGGTTGTAATTGCAATGGAACAGAATAAATTGCAATGATTCCTATAGTATCCACCTTCTTCATTTGATTTTTTAAGTAGACGCTTTGCAAGAGGTTGGACTATGTGGCACAAAAGACTAGAATCACAGTCATAGAATCATACAGCAGAAAAAGACCACAAAATCCATCCAGTTCAACCCCATTCTTCCATCCAGCCTCTGCTTAAAAACATCCAGAGAAGGAGACTCTACTACAGCTTATTCCACTGTCAAACTGCTCTGATCATCGGGAGGTTCTTCCTAATGTTTAAGTGGAATATCTTTTCCTGAAATTGGAATACTATTGTTTCTATTTTTACAAGTTCTAACATTCTCTTGCCTAGAGAAGAATCGTGCTTATTCTATATCAGGTATGGCAAACTTCAGCCCTCCAGGTGTTTTGGACTTCAACCCCCCAGAAATCCCAGCCTTTTTACCGGCTGTTAGGAATTGTGGGAGTTGAAGTCCAAAACACCTGGAGGGCTGAAGCCTGTCCATGCCTGTATATGGAGGTCTGTAAAACTTAAACTTTCTAAGTAAATACACAAAATTCCCTTTAACATTTCAAAAATGAAAGCTGAGACACTTGTGGTTAAGCCATATCAGATGAAAAACACACAAGCTTTAGACTATGAGAAAGGGCAAGAGTCTTCTTTCTCTTTCTCCAAAGTTAATTGAGTTCTTTTACCCTTTAAACTCAGTTTGCAGCACTTGAAGCAAGCTGAGGAGAAAGCCGGAAGGAACAAGGAAGAGAGCAAAAATTGGACATTTTAAAAGTAGCTTTAAAAGAAGGCCAGCAGAGGGTTACTTGAGACTGTCCCTGCCAAATCAGTATGCCATATTTTGTTTAAAAATGGTATTTGGCAGTATCCCTTATTTTCCAAATTGCATATTAGGAGCAAATTTTAATTATTTTAAGAACTGTGGGGCAAGAAAATCAGCTGCAGGTTCCATGTAGGTTTTGTAAAATATAAAATATCTGGTTTTATAGATAACATTGCCACCGTAAATCAGCCTTTGCCTGCTTCATTTACTCCGCACATCATGCCGATTCAACAGTAAAACTCACACAATGATGTAACCCCAGCTCATTTATCTTAATTGTGGGTTCACTTATTTCAAAGCTTACTTACATTTAACCACATATGGTTTTGCACAGAGTGTTGTCTAAAAGAAAAATACTCATGCTTAGAATGGCTGTCTTTTTTGAATGAGTACCCAAGGTGGGTTCTTCTGCTTTTCTAAAATCAAGCGAGCAACTCAGATTGCTGCAGGTATGGCTGATAGGCAGAATTGCTGCAGAGAGCCGACAGTACTATACAGGAGGTTTGCTCTCTCATGTTGACCACAAGGGACAAGGTAGGATTGGCAGGCAACTTGGTTTTTTCATGTCATGCCAACTAAGTGTCTCAATGGAACAGATTGTAAATGGGCAAAGACAAGATGCTTGTGGCCTGGACTGATTAATACAAAAACTAAATTGAAAAAAAATCCCACACATATTTGCATTTAGTACAAAATATGAATTTCCCAGTAAATAACACTTGCTACACCAGCAAATAACATCTTAGAGTAGGTGGTCAGCACATGATCCATCAGATATTGTTGGATTGTAACTTCTATTAGCACAAACTAGCATAAACAAGGAACAAAGAGTTGCAGTTCAACAATATTTGTAGGGTCACAACAGTTGGATGTCACTTTTTTTAAGGCTGCTTCCAATAAAATGTTACAATCACAGACTCATAGAGTTGGAAGATACCACAAGGACCATCGAGTCCAACCCTATTCTGTTATGCAGGAGCACACAAACAAAATACACTGACAGGTGACCATCCAGCTTCTATTTAAAAACCTTCAAAGAAGGAGACTCCATCTCACTTCAAGGAGGAATTTCCCATTACTGAGCAGCTCTTAACATCAGGAAGTTCTTCCTAATGCTTAGATGGAATCTCTTTTCCTGCAATTTGAATCCAATGCTCTGTATCCTAGCAGCAGAAAACAAGCTTGCCCCCTCCTCAATGTGACATCCTTTCAAATATTTAAGCATGGCTCTCATGTCCCCTCTCAGACTTCTTTTCTCCAAGGTAAACATACACAGCTTCCTAAGCTGCTCCTCACAGAACTTGGTTTCCAAACCTTTGATCATTTCAGTCACCCTCTCTAGACATGTTCCAGCTTGTCAATATCCTTCTTGAATTGTGGTGCCCAGACCTCTAGGTGAGGTCTAACTAAAGCAGAATAGTGTGGGACTATGACTTCCCTTGATCTCAACACTATACCCCTATTGATGGAACCTAGAATCGCCTTGCACTTTTCAGCTGCCACATCACACTGGTGATTCATGTTCAGCTTGTGATCTACTAAGATTCCTAGATCCCTTTCAAATGTACAGCTTTCAAGCCAGGCGTCACCCATCCTATTTGTACATTTTATTTTTATGCCAAATGTTGTACCACATATTTCTCCCTGTTGACAGTCAGGTGGCAAAATGAACTATTTGTATCAAGATTGCATGTGATGTATATTTCTGAAACATCCCTTGTTTCTCTTTGGCCTTGTTTAAGACCCACAAAAGAGAGCATCCTCTGGGTGTTGCTGCCTTCAGGGGTAAGTCAAGGCAGCATTTGTTCACAACACTTTTCCAGATTTCCAGCATCAGTTGAAGTTCTTAATTATTTATTTTATTCTGTTTGTTCTTCTGTTTTTATTGTTCCTTTTGTTGTCCTTATTATGGTTAATTTTGTCACCTGTGATTTTTAATATACCTTCAGTTTAGTATTAACATCAAATGCTGCATTTTATTTATTTTGTTATATTTGTTAATCCATCTTGAAAGCTTATGCTGTAAGGTAAAAAAAGATTTATTAAAAATCCTGCCAGATGGGAACAATGATTTTATTTATTTGATATTGAATTTGTATCCTGACTTTCTCCCAAAACAAGATTCAAGATGTCTTGCAATTAGTTTTAAAAGATCCAGCTAAAATATTATTTTCCAAAAGTTAAAAACATGATCAAAAATACTTTAAACATATCTAAATCATGCTTTTAGTCCTCATTTCAGATTTCTTTTCTTTGAGAATGTCTCACCCATTGGAATTGTGTCATAGCAAATGAAAACCAATCCACCCGCAACACACTGACTTATTTTATTTCTTTCGACCAGCATTAGAGCTTCAAAGCTACAAAGCTGAAAACCAAGGGCATCAGAGATTTCTGGGGACAGGAGATATGAAGTGGAATCCAAATCTAATTTCAACTGTTTTTTATTTTAGCATGAACTTTTGTGAATACAAACTCCTTCCTCGTTATACACTGCATCTAAAGAAGTCAGTTTACATCTATGAAAGTTCATGCTAAAATAAAAGCTGCTGCTAAATTCCTTCCTTTCTTATCCCTTGCCCTACTTTTATTTACTTACTTACTTACTTACTATATTTGTGTCACACCCTTCTCACCCGAAAGAGGACTCACACATAGGCCTCACAGATACTTTTTAAGCCAAAGATCTGAAATACTCCTTATTGAGCTGTAAACGCAATATCCCGATTTTTCAAAAGAATACAGAAATGTCCTTTTTCCTAGAAGAAATTATTACTAAAGTCAAACAATTATCCTTTTAATGTCCTTTTCATTTACATATAACATTCCAATATAGATTCTTTATGTCTTGGTGGACAGTCCTCTCAGTATTAGGGCAGGAGAGCACCATCCTTCCTGCACATGAATTATACCCTCCCAAAATAAAGATTTCCTTCTGTCCCCAACTTAATGGCAGTGCAGAGAGTCGGACATTAAAAATTGTTAACACCTGGGTTTGTTATATATGTTCTTCTTGCATTTCCTTGGTAACATTCTCTATCCATTTCTAAGTGCCCAGCTGAAAGTTGAAGCATTTCAGAACTGAAGGAAAATTTTATGGAGTTGAGCAGATTTCTTATCCCAGGGAAAATGTCCCCATTTTGCCCCATCTCCATATCTACACACCTAAATCCTGTCATGTTATGTCCTATATGTTGAAAACAACACAGTCAATGAAGAATTTAAACCATTGCAGGAACAATCTTTCCATTTCCTTCAGAACAACTGTCAATTATTCTGCATAACTGGCCAAAATGTTCAGGAAGCAAGCAAACAAAAACATAAAGAAAAAGAAAGCTTTCCCCACTTCCAAGAATGTCTTTGCAACCATGAAGAACAAAAATGATTTTGTCTTCTGAAAAATGCCAGCATGCCAGCTACTTCTTCTGAAGGAAGTGGTCATGTTTACAATGCCCGTTTCACCTCTCCTCCCTCGTGTTTGTGTCCTAAATGAAGCTCCTTGTGTTACAACCGTACAGAGAACTGTCCCCTTTGTACAACACCTACTTCTTATTATTAATCAGTAACTGCAAAAGGACATTCGTGTGGCAACATTTTTTGCATCTACAGCAATGTATAAATGCTATGCTTTTCATTGGTTCTCTTGAGAGAAGAGTATTTCAAGTCATATCCTTCCTGTAATTAAAATGGAAAGCAGAAACTAATTAGAGCCAAGGCCCATGTTACTTCAAAAAAAATCACAAGTACATTACCTATACTTCAGATGTAGAATTTTTCTCTTATGAGGTGTATTTTGTGGGAATTGTACATAGAAAAGGTGTCTGTCAATATCAAACAGCACTATGATATATATCTTACTCCAGTCTTTGTATTTGGGGTATCAAAAAGACACAGTAAAGCTCCATCAATCTAACTTTCCTGGGTTTTCTCATGACTGGCTCCCTTCCAAATAGTGGCCAACAGCCTGCATGCTGTTTGGCTACAGCTGAGTAATATGGGGAAAAAAGAAAATTGTTCAAGATAATGCCAGACTCTGAGGTTTCTTTCCAAAAATTGTGTTAGGGTTAATGTGAATAATAGGAGCTGAAGGGTTGGAATTGAAGGGATAGACCAGAGAATTGATCTGTCACAATTGGCCTTACATTAAGTCAGATTGTATCAAGCTCAGAAGAGTCGACAGCACAGGTTAGTAAAGTGGGGCCGGCAGACCACATGCCATCTCCCCAGAGTCCCAATCACAACTTATAGTGTTTGGACCCTCCAACAGTCACCCTATACCACATTCAGGTTGCCTTTGAAAAATCCTACACATGTCTTGGGAAGACAGGAGGATAAATGCCTGAATTTTGAAAGAAGCAAAGACCACAAGTATTGAAGTGATGATCATCCACCATCAGCTTTGCTGGATTGGCCATGTTGTCCAAATGTCTAATCACTGTCTCCCAAAGCAGTTATTTTATTCTCAACTTAAGAACGGAAAACAGAATGTCAGTGGACAAACAAAAAAGATTTAAAGATGGGTTTAAAAATAACCTAAAAATGTGGTATAAACACCAAGAACTGGGAAGCCCTGGCACTTGAGAATTATATCTGGATGTCAGCTGTTACCAACAGTGATATGGATTTTGAGGAGGCACGAATACAGAGAGAAAAGAAGAAATGTGCTGAGAGGAAGGTGCATCAAGCAACCCCTTGTCATGGTCACTCTCCATCTTGAAATCTATGTTCTCGATATGAAAGACCATGTTGGCCCAGGCTAGCCATGTTATCACACCAGGGCTTTAAAGTGGGCAGCCCCACATTTCTGCCTGCTGCAGAATTCTGGGAAATGTAGTTTGGGAAGGAAAGACCTCTGTAGCTAAGAATTCAAAAGGCTCCGCCCCAAAGTACATTTCCCAGAATTCTGCAGGCAGCAGAAATGCGGGACTGCCCGCTTTAAAGCCCTGGTGTGACAATGTTATGGGTCTTCACAGTCATTTATGAATCCACTGCCAAGAATCTACCTCTGGAAGACAATCAAACTCAGCCCATGATGATGATGACCACACACAGGGTTTTAAATCCTAAAATAGGTGTTGCACACCCTTCGCTGGCATATTATAAGTTGGGGAGAGGGGCTATTTTTAAAACAAAAGTGATCATCCTTGAAGGCACAACTAGTCGTCTGAGCACCCCAGAATTGGAATTAGGAGAGCAAATTGGCAGGAGCAGTCTATTGTAATCCTGAAAGAGGATGGGTTCTTGAACTTCCCCACATTTTTTCTGTGGATTGTGGCCTTCCACCAGTAGAATTCTACAGCAGAGTGAATGCAATCTATCTATCCATCCTGTTGGGATCATAGGTCATGTCAATACTCACTTTACAAACTTTAAAAGCACCCTGCAGCAAAGAGGGCAGAAAAAACATTGATCAAAATCTCCTAAAGATCCGAGTGGTATAGTTTAAATTATCACTCACTTACAAAATAAATTGTTATTGTTTCTACAAATTAGGTTGCGCGTATCTGGTTAAGATAGTACAACAACTCAAGTCCTGTTAAAATCCTGATTCCAAAAAAAGAATATAACAGAATACAGTGGTTACTTTTTGTTCTATTACATTTTAAACCAATTTAAGTGACAATCACTGGCTTACATGTCAAATTGTATGGGTAGAGGGGATTTATTTGTGCTGATAACATCTGGCAACACAGCACATTTTATTGGAAGTTGCTTTTGCTGCTCTATAGTTTGCTTTTCATCTGTCAAGGGGTTACATGACAGGTATGTGTGTGTGTGCATGTGTACAGTCTTGAATGTCATTTTGGTCTCAACATTGCTTCAAGTACAATATATGCATTTTTTATCCTTCAGAATAAATACAACAAAGGTTATTCATAGAAACAAAATGAAACAAGGCATCTTTCCCTACAAAGTATATATTTACTGTATTTGTTTGTGTATGTGGACTGTTGTTTCTCTATTTTTGTGCAAAGGGAAGGGGGATTTTTCACAGTACGCAAACAAGTAGAGAACCAAACAGAGATATGTTTAATAGTCTTTATAGTCACCATTCCAGCTAACAGTTTCTTTGGTAGCATGGCTGGAATTTCAATGAATCCAAGGCCAAACCTTCAAGAACACCAAGATCTCAAAAGTGTGGCATATGCAAACAAGTTTTTAAAACAATCAAAATGAAAATATGAGTCATTGTTCATATCAGGAGTGGGGATTTTTGAACATATATGTATTTATGTTCCGTATTGTGTTGCCTTCCTGACTTACTGGAATCACTCTGCTAAAAAGAAACTTTTTCTAGTTTTTTTTCAATTTGTTTCTCCTTCAATCTCTCAGAAGAGGTTAACAAAATTACTGCTTTTCCTCTCTTGGTACAATAAATAAATATAATAATAAATATTTATTTATATCCTGCTTTTCTCTCAAAAAAGGGACCCAAAGCAGCTTCCAACATATCAAAAACAGTACAAAATCAACAGATTTTAAACACATACTGTATATACTCGAGTATAAGCCTAGTTTTTCAGCCCTCTTTTTAAGACTGAAAAAGCCCCCCTTGGCTTATACTTGGGTGAGTATGCTGGTTGGCTTATATTTGGGTCAGCTTATACTCGAGAATATATGGTACATTTATTATTTTTCTCTATTATTATTGGTACTATTACATTTATTATTTTTCTCTATTATTGTTGCTACTATTACATTTATTTTACTCTATTATTATTATTATTATTACATTTATTATTTCACTCTGATATTATTATTATTATTATTATTACATGTATTATTTTACTCTATTATATATATATATATATATATATATATATATATATATATATATATATATATAATCCAGGTCGGCTTATACTCGAGTATATACGGTATATAAAGGCTAAAAGGAAGCTAGTCAAGAGACACTTTAGGTTTACAAGATTTTGAAATTTTAAGATAGCTCTTGGAGATGGGCATTAGATATGCCTTTAAATATGGACTTGAAAAAATTATGATTAGAATCTGATACTACTGATGGAAGAAAACCAATGAGCATTATGAGTAAAAGGACCTAATCACATTACCTTCTTGTTCCATCCTAGGATGCTTCTAGGACAGAGACCTCTGGGGCCCATCACATGACGCAGGGTTACTTCCGGCGGGGCTCTGACCTGGAAGCGTCTGACCTGGTTGCTTAGAATGGAGCCAGCATAACTCTATGGTCAATTTCTGCATTGGAGGACCTAGGGATTCCTAGAGGGATGTTCTCTCTAAAAATCTCTAGGTCCTCCGAGTTGACTGGAGGAAGTTAATCACTCTAGGAAGATATTCCTAGAGATAACATTTTAAATCAAATCCATGAATGATCAAATCCACAAATGTCAAAACTACAAATGTGGAAAGACAACTTTATTAATAATTGGGAAAAAATACTGATACCTAAGCATTAATGGAGCCCTGGTGGCACAGCGGGTTAAGCTGCTGAGCTGCTGAACTTACTGACCGAAAGGTTGGCAGTTCGAATTCGGGGAGCAGAGTGAGCTCCTGCTGTTAGGCATAGTTTCTGCCAATCTAGCAGTTTGTAAATATGTAAGTATGAGTAGATCAATAGGTACCACTCTGGCAGTAAGGCAATGGCGTTCCATGCAGTCATGCCGGCCACACGACTTTGGAGTCATTTATGGACAACCCCGGCTTTTCACTTAGAAATGGAGATTAGCACCAACTCCCAGAGTCGGACACAACTAGACTTAATGTCAGGGGAAAACCTTTACCTTTACCTAAGCATTAATATCATGTACTATTGTCTATTTTGGATAAAACTGGACTAAATGTTTTTGTTGTTTGTCTTGAAGTTATTTCCAGCTTATGGTGATCTCATGGTACTAAATCCGATTTTAGTTTCAACTGAGGTAGACATCAGCTAACAAGTCACATTCATTTCAGTGCACTTAGTCTAATTTGGACTAAACTTAGATTTGGCTCCCATGGATTTCAGTTTCAAAAGGAACTAATCCTTGTCTTTCTTTTTCAAATAATAATAACAACAAACAACAACAACAACAACAACAACAACAACAATTGCCTCTTCATCTCTGGAAATATAAAAATGCAGTGTCTTTCTATGCTGGTGAGTGAACCAACCACACAAGCGATGACTCCATAAACTTTAGGAACTCATTTATTATGTTAGTAGATCAGACGCTGCATTTATTCACACAGTGCATCTATAAAACTGAGCTTTCATTAGAGCTGTGGGGAGGCCCAAGTCTTTTTCTCTTCACTTGAGAAGGTGAAGCTCAAGAAGATAATTAAGCATGAAACAATGAGAAGGCTTGCTGGGTAAGCACTAGTGCGAAAACAGTTACTCCTCACAAAAGAAGGGAAATTAGCTGGCTGGATAAAAGAGGAAGTGTCAGACTGGATGACTGGAAGGAGGACTGCCAGCATAAGCAGATACCTTGAAGCATCATTAATGCTATTTTTTAACACTCCGCAGTTGTCCAAATCCAAAATGTGTTCAAATGCCATACATTAAAAAGAAATGAATATGCTGTGTCAAAATTATTTCGCTAAAATTTTCAATGTTCTTCTTTTTGGTTGCTGTAGCTGCCCACTGCCAAATGCAGCAGCCTTTCAGGGAAGCCTCGATGTTTACCCAGTCAGTGCAAACAGAGCCTTTTAAAAGAGATGCAGGGTCCTCGTTATAGTATAACAAACACATCATCTTTATATTGTAAATGCTAATATTTCCAAGCAAGAGGACGTTGGGTTTGATTGTGTTATTTTCACTCAGCATAGTATCATTGATGATGAACATTTCCTTTCAAAACTTCCTTCTCCAGGACAGTGTTCCCTGAAGCAGCCACACATTTCTTTTTCTCCCTCTTTTGGCAGAGATTCAGGTGCATGTGGTGCCAAACGAAATAGAATAAACAAACACTGCTTAATGCAGCTGGCTAGGTAATTTACATATTACTGCACACCAAACATGGAGACCTGAATATGGATTAGAGCTCCTGTGATGACACAAATGCTCTACAGATAAAAAAAAAAAATGAAAATCCTACCTACCCATCAATTTATTTTTCTCATGAGTGACATTTCACTATGAAATATATATAGAAATACATATGTGCATTTAGAAATACACGAGAAAAAATATGCATTGCAAATATATATGTGTGTGTCTGCTTGTCTACCTTCCTGACTGCTTATTTCCCTGTCAATACAGAAATATATTTATACTAGCTGTGCCCAGCCACGCGTTGCTGTGGCGAAGTGGTGGTGGTATTGGTTAAAAATTGTTGTGTAATTTTTATTTGACGTTATTTGCATTTTTTATTAATTTTCTTGTAAATTATATTTTTATTTATTATATTTTATTATTTTCTTGTATTATTTTTAGTTATTTTCTGTTATTATAGTATTTTATTGTATTAATTTTTTTAGTGTTTTTTATTATTATTTTTTGGGTTGCTAGGAGACCAAGTTGGAGGAGCTTAGCCTTCTAACTGGCAGCAATTGGATAAAAGCAATTATTCCTCCCTCTCTAATTAGGACTTTATTTTTCTTTTCTTTTTGTTGTATCAACCTAGAGGCGTGGATGATGGGTTGTGTTGTCAAATTTCGAGGTTGGGGGGCCTGTAGTTTTGTTGTTTTGTGGGTTGCCGTGATGCCATCACTCTTTTATATATATAGATAGATGCTGTAATTCCTGAACTGTAATTCCTATTTGAAAACATTCTGGAACTGATTCCCCCACTCCTTTGGCAATTTTTAATGTGCTAAAATGTAAAGAAAGGCAAACAAAACAAATCTGATCTTGTCTCTGAATGGCCCATGAACGGCCTAAGTTAATTAATTACTAGATAGGGGTTATAGCCTATTGAAGGTTTTAACTGTGCTAATTATGGTTTTGGTTTAGATTTCAGTTATATTTGATGTGGGTTTTAGAGTTTTTTTAGATGCAAATATGTTTATGATGAGATTGTTTATTGTCATTGTATGTGATGTCTTTGCTTTTTATACGTTGTTCGCGGCTTTGAGTCCCAATGCGGGAGAAAAGCAGGATAGAAATAAATAAATAAAGTATGGTTGTATGTTTGGGCATATGACAATGTCTCTGATGGAATGTTAACTTGATGCTACAATGGACCATCTATTCTACTAGGCAGGCACCAAAGGTCCTTTTGCCTATTTATAACTGCTGTCATTAACAGGATCCTCATATCAAAGTGTCCTCAATCCTCCAGTTTTATTCCATTTTGTGATTTTGTGAGCATACCCCTTGGGTAAAAATTAATCAAAACTTTGGCTTGTAGTTATTTCATGGAGATCAATAGAAATAAACTTCAAAATGGATGTGTGGGAAGCATTCCTTGCAAAATTCAGTGGGAGTCTTCCTAGAGAAATCAAAATCAGAAACTCAGGTCTTGTCTATATTGATGAAAAACATTCACATTATATTTCTGCCATCCATTTTCACCCCATAATGACCCTAATAATGACACACACATCATGATAAAATCTGCCATAACCAGTCACATGTCCACCCCACAAACTCATCTCAGAGTATGGGAGCAGTCAACAATCTCCAATCGGTAAGATTATTTTTGTCCACATAACCATGGCTGTTCCACTTCACACTAGCAATATATGCCAATATATATATTTCCTGTTAAGTGGTAAGTGCCCTGATTTGCAAGTTTTTAGTATGCTTCTAACTAGCTTGATCTTCTCATCCCATTCGTTCTGCTGCCTTTCTGCCTTCCATATCCTGCCAAATGTGTTCTTTTGATTTACCACCTTCACACCATGAAGAGTCAGGATGATTTTACCCCCCCCCTTTTTTTTTTTTCAATGAGCGATTGACATCCTCCCCTCATGTCTGCTATCAGATTTTTAATCCTTTTCCAATGACCCTTTCCTCCATCTCTCCTAAAGAACCACATGAGGCCCAGGTCACCTCCCACCAACCACCCACCACTCCTCCAAATTCCACAGTGGTGTAATGCATTTTTGGAGGGCCTGCCACATGCCAACAAATCCAAATTTTCTCAAAAACTGAGATAAAAGGCAATTTTAAACTGATTTTAAAGCCCAAAGAACAGCATTTCAAGCAAATAATCAAGAACATCATGTGTTCAGGTGGCAGTGGCTACAAATGGGTAAGCCTTTTTAGTCTACATATTTTATGCAGGGTTGAAATAATAATAATAATAATAATAATAATAATAATAATAATAATAATAATAATACATCACACAGTCCTAAACACTTGGGAAGTGTTCGACTTGTGATTTTGTGAAACGAAATTCAGCATATATATCTCGTTTGCTGTGTCATACTATGTCTTTGTGTCAATAATAATAACTTTATTTTTATAGCCCGCCTCCATCTTTCTGAAGGGACTTGGGGCTGCTAACATGGGGCCAAGCCCAGGTAATCACAATAGAACAAGATAAAATACATACATAACACAAAACAAAACAAAATAAAACACATTTATCCGCAATGACATAGTAAAATAATAAAATAATAAGAATGACATAGTAGAACATAATTTAAAAACAGAACAAGGATTAAACGAGGGCAAACTATGCCAAAGTGCGAGGGGTGTAAATTGTAAACCTAATGGGTGAGGTAGATGGGTAAAGTGCTGCATTTAAAAGGAGACTTGGGGGTGGGATAAATGGTGAAATTATTTTCAGCTGATGGAGCAGAATAAAAATGTGTCATACATCGTGATTGTCACTGACTGGGGCCTGCATTGGAGATTAATTATTCAAACTTCGAAAGTGCACTGGAAAAGCCAAGTTTTTAATTTTTTCCTAAAGGCTGATAGGGTGGGTGCTTACCTAATCTCCCTGGGGAGTGAATTCCAGAGCCGAGGGGTCACCACGGAGAAGGCCCTCTCTCTCGTCCCCACAAGCTGCGCTTGTGATGGAGGCGGGAGCGAGAGGAGGGCCTCCCCCGACGATCGAAGAGATTGCACAGGTTCATAGGGGGAAATGCAATCATGAAGGTAGGTGGGTCCTGAACCATTCAGGGCTTTGTAGGTGATAACCTGCACCTTGAATTGGGAAATCTAATTGAGGTTTCAGTCTCCTGTAGCTGAGACTGTAAAATGGTTTTAGCTGTGGATTTCTTGTTTTACAGATGAAACTATGACCCACTTGTACATTTACAATATCACTTTCTGCTTCTATGAGACTGAAATCTTCATATATATATTTATTTTGGAGTAAATTCAATTGAGCTCAATAACATATTTCTGAATAGACATGCATAGGTAAAGGTAAAGGTTTCCCCTGACGTTAAGTCCAGTCGTGTCTGATTCTGGGGGTTGGTGCTCATCTCCATTTCTAAGCCAAAGAGCCGGCATTGTCCGTAGACACCTCCAAGGTCATGTGGCCGGCATGACTGCATGGAGCGCCGTTACCTTCCTGCCAGAGCGGTACCTATTGATTATTCACATTTGCATGTTTTCGAACTGCTAGTTTGGCAGAAGCTGGAGCTAACAGTGGGTGCTCACTCCGCTCCCTGGATTTGAGCCTGCAACTTTTCAGTCTGTAAGTTCAGCAGCTCTGCACTTTAACACACTGTGCTACCGGGGGCTCTTGATATGCGTATGAGGGTGCTATTAGACTAAAAAATACTGACGGCAAAGAAAACACTATAAAAACTAAACCTTACTGAGTGGATACACTAAAAGCTCATTTATAGAACACTGTTAGTATTCAAGATTACATTATTTATTTACTCACCATTTATTTTTTCCTCAAGATATTTTTCACTTATTTATTTTATTTATTTACAGTATTTATATTTCTCCCTTCTCACCCCGAAGGGGACTCAGGGCGGATCACATTACACATATAAGGCAAACATTCAGTGCCTTAGCATAGAACAAAGACAGAGACAAACGCAGGCTCCGAGCTGGCCTCGAACTCATGACCTCTTGGTCAGAGTGATTTGTTGCAGCTGGCTGCTTACCAGCCTGCGCCACAGCCCGGGCCTTAATGTGGATTCTCTGTATAGAATCACATCCTATTCTGTTTCTGCCCATCACAAAGGCCAGGTAAAGTGTGAATAGAGGAGGCAGTGGGGCGAATCTGTCACACATGTGGGAAGCTTCACCTTCCCAGCGAGGACTTGTGCTGGCTCCATTGGACCAGCTCCACTGGAGCCAGCACAACACGGGCAGGCTCCTGTGTTGGAAGAGAAACGTTCAAGGCTGCTTCCACCCTGGTTGGGGAGGGTCTCTACTGAAGGCCACACAACATCGAGGGGTTCAATTTCCAAAATAAGGTTGAAATGTCCTAGGAAGTTAAAATTGCCCCATCTGATGAGACCCACAGAGTCTTCATAGAGCAATTTAGCATCTTTGATCAAACTAGAGATTAGCAGCCATTGGTAAATCTACCATTTATGTGAGTGTTTGTCATCTTGTGCATTTGAATACTGCAATCCAACCCAGTTCATAGAGTCAAAAGTACAAAAAAGCATGGGAACTAGAACTAGTTGAACATGGATCTGAACTTGGATTTACAAGAACATGAAATGGATTCAGACATTTCAGATAAAAACATCTTGATTCAAGGAGCAAAATCAGTAAACAGTACAGAATTTCTATCTGGGGATGAATTTCACTGTGAAAAAAGAAGAAATGTTAAAAGGCTGAAGATCCCTCTGCATGGATACTTCTCCATAGCTATAACTATAAGCAGAAATTGAGGGGTAATTTTTTTTACTACTATGATCAGAACTACCTTGCTGTAAACAAAAAAAAACCCCATGGAATAGTTTCATAAAACCTCTGGCAATCTTGGAACACAGGTGGAGGAATAATTTGTGTATGACATAGACTGTCTTTCTTTCCCGATTTTCACACCACTTTAGAGAAAGAGGTCTTTATATAGTGAGTTTTTATGCTACTTCTTTCACCCATTAATTCTTACTGTTCAAAATCATTATTTAGCATGCAATTAGGCCATTTTAGATGCCAAGCACTGTTAGTATGGAGTGGTGACAAGTGCTCAAATGGCAAAGTGATAACTTAGTACATTAGTCTCTTCAAATAGGTGATTTTTCAAAATGAGTGTAATGAGCATCAGTCCATTGATGGTTTCCACCCCAAAAGCAGCATGCCAACAAGGCAAGGCAAAGAATGAGGACCCTTAATTTAGGTCCAACTTTATGAAGGACTTTTTCTTTTCCCTAAAATGTCAGAGAAGCACAAATGAGAAGTAGATGAGGATATCAGCTTCGCAGCAATGCAGCATTTTAATACATTTTGTTTTCCAGAATTGCTTTTCATTCATTATAAAGAATCTGGGATTTTTCCCAACCTTCTCTCAAATAGTACTTTCAGCAGCTTCTTAGACTCCTAAGAATAAGCATCCAAGAAAAAAAGCTTCTGGAAAGAGAACACTTTTTTAAAAGTAAGCTGTCTCACCATTGCCGATTTTTTTCCAAGTTCTTACAACTCTAATTAAAATGTGGTAATTGGTTATGTTACCTCAATTACCATGATGCATGGACATTGATGCAGAGCGACACCAATTGAATCCCTCGGGTGTTATACCCTAAGGCCATCCCATTTATTGTGGCCTTATTATTTTCAATTATGTGGCTGGATGTACAGCATACTTTCAAAGCCAATGCACATGGGAATTGTGCTGGACACATAGTACAGTGTACTTACAGAAGCATTCGGCAGCAGAGGAAAATTTGCATGATGGAAAAGAAGCACTTTACAAAACCACATGAATAATCTGAGTCAGGAATATTGCAGAGCACTAGTAACACATTCCAATCAGGGCATCTGAAAGCCAAATGATACTGGCTCAAAATTTCAATCCCTCTTCTTGTGGGAATTAACAGCTTCTGGGGTGCAGGAAGTGTGTGTGTGGGGGGGGGGGAGAGAGAATACTAGCTTTTTACACATGACAGATTTCAAAGCTAAGACAGTGAAATCACAAATAATGAATGGGAAATGCCAAATTATTCTCTCTTTTGGAAGAACTGTTATGCCTGAGACCCTGTATCACTGGCAAATATGTGCAGCTTCCCCAACCTGTAGTATGGCAAAAAAGAATAGAGGCATCTTGATAAAGAGAGTGACAGATACGCCTTGCTCCATATAGATGTTCAACAACTATCTGGATGATAACAATCTGGGTGACAAAATCTGCTTCCAGAACATTCCTGTTCATGGTAGCATGAATGCAAGGCCATGTTGACATGGCTCAAATAAAATTAACTTTCTTCCAAGCTGCCATGGGGAGTTCAGACAATGCACAGCTGGATTTGCAGAAGTACTGCATCCAGTCATTAATGTGCCTTAAGGGCAAATGGATTTACACTGGAGTTTCTAGGAAGCCCTGGAATGACTCTGGCATTTTGTAGCTGTGGGAAACTGAATTGAATTGGATCCAAATCAGTCCACTGTTCACATGGCCAATGGACCCACTGCTCCATTGCTGGCCACAAGCAGCTTTAAGCCAGAATGATGTCACTTCTGGTGAGGTCACACCAGGACGCCCAGCTTTGTAGACAGGAAATGTGTTGTTGCCAGCAAACCCCTGGCAAAGAGTTACTTGTGACTGGTCACATAGTGGCAGTAGCCCCAATAAATCGTCAGGCTAGTCTGAATAGTCAAAGGGTTGTGGGAATGTTCCTGGGCTGCTTTGGAGCAGCCCTGGAGTGGTTTACCCAAGATTAATCAGATAAGCTTGGACACAAGCCAAGCCTTGTGTCCACTTTCTTCATTGGGACATATTTCTTCTCTGCACACATTGTGTCTGCAAATTCATGTCCAGCTGAGCTGTTCAGAGTGGTGAGAGGCTTAACCAAGGTGCCCTCCCCTCTGAACCCATTGCTAGAACCTTCAGTAGCTCACTGTGATGTTTTTAACAACAATTTTGCAGATAAAATCTATTGTATAAGAGCTGACTTAGATGTGTCATTGCAGCAGAGGCCAACAATGAGGTGTCCAGCAACTCTGTAAGTGGGATTACACTGGATCAGTTTCAATTGGCAAGTACAGTTGATGTGGACAAGCTGCTGGGGCCAGTAAGGAAGACAACCTGCTTTCTTGATACCTGACCATCTTGGCTAGTCATCCAGGGAGGAGATGCAATTCGATCTCAAATACAACAAATTATTAATGCATCTCTTAGGGAGCTAAACCTTCCATCCTGTTTAAAAGAATCAGTAGTTGGACTGTGTCAGGGTATTGTGTATTGTGAAATGTTAAAATCAATCTGGATACAGCAATCATGGAGTTAATGAGAGTCTGCTATGATTGATGTATCACAGGACCAATGGGGTCAAGTGTGTTTTGACCGGGACTTACTATCTTGGTTCCTGTGGAATGCGAGGGAGTGTGTTTTTTTCCTGTGTAGAGCGGAGAACAGCGATGAGCAATGTGCTGTGTGTGTGCATGGGTGCTTCGGCAAAGCACTCATGGAGGAAAGGACTGAATTTGCTCTATCTGTAAATAGTTCATGTAAATAAAGTTTAATCAACAGTTGGACTTCGTCTGCTGGAGTGAGTTTGTCCAGTGCTGTTTTCCACACGGGGAAACAGTCTGGAGAGAAGGAGGCAGACCGGGATGGTGAATTTTTGGATTTCACTCTGCTACCCATCATCCCCGCTGACAGACTGCTGCTGAAAAAGCCCTCTTTGGATCCCTTAGACCTTAATAAATTTTCAATCTGAGTTATCACTGTTTTATGTGGCCTTCACATGAGGTTATACTGGTGAGGTTTGTAGGTCTGTCCATAAGAGAGTATTAAATGCTTTGTCAAACAGATGTAAAAGCACACTAATAGTAATAGTAAAATGGGGAAGGTAGTGGAGAGAGAGACAGCAATCACATCTTTGTGTTAATGGAGTGCACTGACCAATGGAAAGTTTATAAGACAGTTTTGTGGGGTAGTGTGTCACTTGGATTTGACATTGTAGTTGTTATAAGTCAGGTGAGGTTGTTTTAAATTCTTTATTGGCAGGCTTCATTGCTTACATGGAGACTTGTGCAATATCTCACCTCAGGCCTTGACTACAAAACCCAAATAATGTGGGCTTCACCTGTCAACTACTGTGGGAAGTCTACAGTAATCCTATATTCTCAGCAAATGTGTTGTATCCAGCCATTAATCCAAAGCAAGAGAAAACAAGATTTACTTCAAAGCTTTCTAGTGTTTGGTGTGGATCAGGCTGGATCCACATGTCCAACACACCCACTGTCAGCCACTGGCAACACTCTCACATGAGCTTGCTGGTGATGCCACTTTTGGTGAGGTCACAACAGGGCATCCAGTCCTATGACCAGGAAAAGTGACTGCCATCAGACCTCTGCTTGTGCCCAGTGACATAGCAGTGGTGGTAGTTGCCCCAATGTACCTTTATCTCAGCTGGATGTCTGGATGTGAAAAGAGCTCCAGGAATGCTCCCAGGCTGCATCAGGGCAGCTCCTGATCAGTTTGCTCCAGGTTAATTGGCTAAGTGTAGAGTAGATCTAATGAATCACTGAGAACTTGATAATAATATTTATGTAAGTTTTTAAAAAATTAAATCAGTATATTTCAACAGGAAACAACTAATGGATATAGGCTATAATTTCCCAGGAAAAGACTTTTTCAAGATGACACTTGAAACCAACCAGTCAGTTTCCTAAAGTTAAATACAACCAGCAGACTGAACAAGGGTTAGACAAACAGACAATAGGCTACAACTTCCCACTTTATTCACTACTAGCACTTTGATAACACCCTTAGGTTGAAACAATTCACCCAAGTCAGAGATACAGTGTTGTATAGTGTTGGACTGGGATATGAGAGATGTAGGGTCCCACTGCCTGCTGACACACTGAATTCACTCAGGGACCTAGAGCCAGTCATATTGGTGTAGGGCTATCTCACAAGTTTGTGAAGATTCATTTGGGGACACAGAGAGTGATATAGTTTGCCTTGAGTTCATTGGAGAACTGGTGTGATATAAATGTAAAAAAAAAACATACACCATTCCTTGAGCATGTCCATATATGTGGTGCATGTATAGTGAAATATGAAACAGAGTGGATGCAGAAGAGATTTGCTTTAGATTCATTAGCTAAACATAGACAGCACTGACCAGTACATTAAATTCTCTTTGCTTTTGTGTGTTGTGTTACCTTTCACTTTTAGGTGTCCTTGAACTCAGCATTTGGAAATAACCAAAGAAGACCACAGTACTGAGCTTTATTATTATTGTTTTTTGATTGAAATAAATTTTGCAAATTGTCAGTCTGAGTAATGCACATATCCTTGCCACCTAAATTAAATGAATGAATTTGAACTTTCTAGAAATAGACTTTCGGCAACAAATCATTGAACAGTGAAAGAATGTTTGGGGTGGTTCCAGCTGGCAATTGCATGCCGACTGCCATTAGATACAGTTTGACTATAGGAGAAACAATCCACCAGGAACTTCTCTTGTTCAAATTCACTCATCTAGTTTAGAGAATTCTTACATTGGACTAACAGTTGACTTTGACTGGCTGGAAAAGAAAAAAAGAGAACTCCAAAGCTTCTGAAAATGATGTTCATATTTTAAATTATGGAACTATTATTTGATACAAATAGTAAACAGTTAAGGCTATACACCTATAAATACTTATGCCTGAGGAGACAGGTGAATGATTGCACTGTGAAAACAAACAGTAAACCATCTAGAAAACATTGTTTTAAAAGTTAAAACACACACAGACACACACATACAAACTCTCCAAGCTCTGGACTTCAACATAATTATTGATAAATCATAACAGGATGCCACTGGGCTTCATACAAAGGAAAATATTGGTATATAATATGATATATTAAAGGACAGAAGATGGAACCAGCTCCTGAACTTCCATAACACATGATCTAATCATCCAGGCCAGCATTTTCATTGTCAATGATTCTTGCCAATACTGGATCAGATGCCACTGGAGATGTAAACACATCCCATTTGTTTTCATATATTACAGTATACTGTGGGCAACCTCAGATAATAACAAAAAAAGCTTGTTTCCCAGGGATACTATTCATCTGCCAAGACTGGCACATCATCAAGTGCAGACAGATAGGCACAGCAGAAAAAGCAATCTTGGGATCAGCCCAAGAAATGACTACACAGGAACTGAATGAAAGGAGATGTGGTAGCATGCCAGCTTGGAATCGTAGGAAAGAGAGGGAAAGAGGGAGAAAATATACAACAGAGACTAAATTCAGCTGCAAATACAGCATTCAGATTCTAAAAACTCTTTTATCACCTGAGATACCTACAGATTCAAATATGAACATTTTCATATTATGTGTATTTTGGGAGTGAGAGATTTTCTTCAAAAGTAAGAGAAAATCTACAATTAAAAACATACTGAGAATTCTTAAAGGCTGACATTTTTTGGCAGAAACAAAGTTGTATTTCCTACCAGGTAAAAGGTAATTCAATCTAGTAACAAGTCTTGGTTACCCCAAGCAAAGTGGGAACAAAGCGATGTGGCGCTTGTGAAGTTCCCTGGCATCTTGACATCAAGAAAACACACAGTGCCTGTATACTCCCCCACCTCACCTCTCAATCAATTTCTGTCCAAATAGAGCTACAAGAATGCATCTCTCCTGCTGCAAAAGCAACACTGGCCTTTAATTAACACATAGCAGTTTATTTAGAGGAATTATGGCTACACACAGCAACCTTGCATTTGGAAAAGCAGAGAACAGCTCTGGCCGTAGTGGCAGCTTACACCTGTGTGTTCAGCAGCTTGTAGGGTTTTTTCACAGTTGCCTCTTGTCTCTGCTTTGCGCAAAAGAGAGCAATTAATTTTAGAAGATTAAATTGAAGCAGGAATACAAAAAAGTGGACCCCACTGGCAGCTGCTGACAAGTAAAACAATATAGAAGCTCCATCCTCATTTGTCTGCTGACCTTTTCCCTCCTTCACCAGTGTCATGTAAGGCCAGCTGCTTTATACAGGATGGAGGTGGGAAAAGTTGAGCAGTAGTCTGCTCCTACTATTGCACTTTATGTATGCTATGAGTTGCTCTAATCAACAAACAGCATACAAATGAAACCACATCACCAGTTAGTCATTTACCATGGTGGCCAATAGCAGATTTGCAAGGAAAGATTTAGCTCGTATCCACCTATGATGATTTTCAAAATGGAATAGCTTTTTTCAGGAGAGATGGAACTGGATTAGATGTAGAATAATTCTGCCTTTACTATTCTAAATCTTACCTAATGCCTGAGATCTTACACTGAAGTTTTGCAGTCCAAATCTCCTCATGCAAAGATCTGCCATGGTAGTGCTGTGTAACCCTTGTGCTGAATAATGATGTTGCACAACCGAATGTATTCCTGAACATGCAAACAACCACATATGTGAATACACATTCACATCTAAAAGCATAATAGCAACACATGCACACTCCCTCTTCTGTAATGCAGATTTTTTTGAACTAGATCAAAAGATTCAAACTGTTTCCACTGGGGAATGTATACACAGATTAGCCACCCAACTGTTTCTGGTCAATAATTAATCCTATAATGTTTGCTAATCCACTCAGCTTGATTTCTCCCCTATTAAAGACCAGAAGTCCCTGGATGTCATCAGGACATCTAGGTTCAACTTCAGATCTACTTCAGATTATAGGGCTGGTGTAGATGAGCACTCAGTAAATGTTCTAAGTTCTGATATATATCTGCAATTGAACAGAACCTTCATAATAAAAACAGTTTACTCTAGAGAAGAACTGCTGCTGCTGCTGCTGAGTCTTTTAGTCGTCTCCGACTCTTCGTGACCTCATGGACCAGTCCACGCCAGAGCTCCCTGTCAGCCGTCACCACCCCCAGTTCCTTCAAGGTCAAGCCTGTATAGTATATTATGGTCTATGGGAAATGTTTGCTGACACCAGGGGGTCAATTATTCTTATCTGCCACCACCATTAATTTTTCAAAGCACAAAAAGTGCCTCATACAGTTCAGAATCTATCATATTTGGTTAAAAATATATACACCAAGAGTTGGTGTCCTTTGTGTATAGTCCTTATTGAGGCGAATCCCCTGACAGGTTTTGGGAGAAGGATAAAGAAACTTAATTATTTGGTAAAGATATCAAAATTAAGTCAAAACAAACTGGAAAACAGTATGTTCTATACAGATGAATGGAATGGAAAGAACATCAACAGATGTCACTTACTGAATGTTTTGCTAACTTCTTCTGCAGTCTAGTTTGCCACTGGACAGCTTGCATGACGATGGCTTCCCATCTCCTTTCAAGATTTACAATGATCAGCTGCATTGACTGATGATCTGCATTCAGATGGCAGGTATCCTGATTGTCAAGGAGGTGCTGGCACAAACGCAGGACTGAGCCCACCCCTCGCCGTCTCTGCTTAATTTCACAGCACAGTGACTGTGGACAGAAAAAGGGTCCATGTCAATGCATTACATTTTATTAAGATTTTTTTAAAAAAATATTATACAGACATTTGCAGAGTACCATGGTCTTTGAATGAATAACAAAGTGAAAAATAGTTGTATTGTAACCAAATGAGATGCTTTTATGATTCAAGTTTAGCTACAACAGGAATAAGATGCATGGCACTCATAAATTGCAAACTATTTCATTGGATGCATAAGATGATGAGGTTGCTTTTGCTATCACAGACTAACGGGATTTCCCACTAGAGAAGTCCTTTTCAGATTGGACCCCTAAGTTCCACAGCTCACAAACCTACCATCCCCCTCCTGCTGGACAGTTCAGATTCACTCCCACTTCCCCAGCAGCTGCCAGTCAAAACCATCCCAGGGCTGATCCAGCATTTGTGACTCTGGATTGGCCCTGAGATAAATGGTTCATGTAGAGTCTGCCATAAACATCATTCCAAGAACCATCTTATTGATCTCTATGCACCTCAAAACATGCATATCTGTTAAAAACCAGAAATTAAAATTGTCTTTATTTTGAATTTTTGCTTTCTTCCTAATTTCTGGAAATGTTTTTGTTAATCCTGTTTTTGAAGGCTTTAACATTGTACACACTCTGCCTAAAATGCCTAAGGTGGCCCTGCTGGGATGCTTGTTGGATTTGATTCTGAGTCCCCCATGTTTAGCTTCCCTTTCTCCAATAGGAACTTGTTTGTTGTGACTGTGGTTCTATTTCCTAAAGTTTGACTTTAGAATCTCCACTCTGACATGGCTGCTGAATGTGTGCAACTTTGCTAATGCTGACTTTGGAATGCTTAACCTTGCTACTGGCACTTGAACACTTGAAACCAGGTTATGCTTGTCAATTCTATAGTTCTCTTTGATCTTCTTGCATACATCCACAATCAACATTGCTATATTAAGCACATGCCAAAGAAAAACATGAAAGAAAAAAATGCCACAGGTGAATCTTTCACCTCCCTCTCGTGTTCATATTTCCTTCTCTCAATTGTGGTGAATCTAATATTTTTTCTATCATATCATAACATGGGAGATTTCTTCCCATTCCTAAGTTGACACATATAAAACGTGTAACATGACAGCATCTGTTTCTCTCTGCATGATGCTAGACATGAAAGTACATAATCCCTTGAGAAAAATCTAAGCTTTTTGGTTTTCTTTTAAGGAGAATGTGGCGGTACAGGATGCAGAAAGGGAATTAAAGTTCACAATGAAAATAGTTCTTTTCTTGTGAACGATCAGTACTGCTTATAGATACTGGTGCCTAAAAACCACTGATTATTGTAATATGCTAATTGACACTATTTCCAAAAAGAAAAACTAAATATCACCACTGGTCAAAATATACTCTTAAGAGATATAATGGATATTGTTATCTCCTTAACATAATGAAAAACAGGCACATTCCTAAACCAACTTGAGTGGTGTAAATGCCTAGTATGTGTATATGAATATTATTTTTATGCCTTTGGATAATGAGAAAATCTTAATTGAAAATCTTCAACAAAAATATGATTATATCCATACTATATCATTACCTACTAATCAGGTTCTTCGGTATACTTGGACTGTTCCAACAGTAACAGTTTGCGTATTAATGAACAAAGGTAAACAAGACAATGCAAACTCATTTAGAATGTGTATTTTAATGTTTAAAAATATTTGTGTCCAAAACAGTAATCCCAATAACGCTTCACTGCACGATGTTTTAAAACAATTAAGTAAATTTCATTGTAAAGTCAGACTCTCATACAGATATACTTATTAACAAATGTATTCTCTACCTGTTTCCATCATCTCATTCTGGTAGAATCAAAATCCCATTATTTCTGAAATGAGGGGCTCTCTCCCCTTTATATTTCTGAATGTTAAATAAGTGGAATGACACATTTCAAAAGCTGCTATTTATAACTAAATAGGCATAAATAGCCATGACCATGATTATTCAGTTCATAGTAGTGCAGCATTTCCACATGTTCCCTGAACATATTCCAACTTACTTTCCTGAGGTTTATTACTATCACTTAATTTTCTATGGGAAGGGAGATGCAATATTAAAGCAGAGGTTCAGGCATGTTGCTTTTTACACACAAACTGTGCCAGAGTTGCAATTTACATAACCAATTTACATGTCAGCAAATGTAACACTACATTTGCTGAATAAAACAAAAGCCAAAATCCACAAAAGAGGGAGACATTTGTTGGCCAACCAAAATGCACAAAACATATAACACAAGCCTTTGAAGCTCCACTGGCTTCTTCATCTGGCAAAAGGTGTTAAAATCATACAGAACAAGAGCTTATTTGATCATGCCCACTCCCAACAAGGTACTGAGGGGAGAACTTAAGAAGCTGTATCGTAAGTCCAGGAAGGTAATACCAACCCTCATAGCATCCAAAAACAGACACATGTGGGTGTACAGGAAACCAATCCATTTGTATACCACATCGCTAATGTGCTATCAGTCTATGTATGCTGTTTCAGAAGTAAGTCACATTAGGTTAAATTGGATTTACTCCCAAGTAAATACACATAAGGTTTTTTCACAGCCATTTACCACTTTGTCCCCTGTGTTATACCTAGATACTACTTTTGTTAGAAGCCTGGAGGAAGCTGAATGGTATTAGATGACTCCATGGTGTATAGATTCCACATTAGTCCCAGTCAATTTTAGGTTGTGATCGCAAAGCCTCTTGATCATGTATATTCAAAACATATAGAAGATTTAAAGTTTTCTGTGAAATTCCAGTCATATTTACAGTTCTTGCTGTGGTAAGCCCTATATTTTAAAAACTAGTCACATGTGCTTCATAATTTAAAAAACCAAGGTTTTCTATTACAAGCGTGAAAAGGATAACTAGTTCTAAGTTATTTCTCAAAATCATCATTATTATCATTGCTACCATGTCCACTACCAGATGCTACACACTGGACATAAATAATGATGTGTCACTTTCTAAGGAAAACTCTAGGTTCTTCAAGTAATTTCAAAGTTAAAGGAAAATGTCAACCAAAATTAGGACTTTGCCTAGTTGCCAGTGGCAGGAGCTAATCTGAATCGAAGCTAAATATTCTATATGCATGCAATGAAGTGCAAGAAACAGTCACTGAAAAATGGCATGATTAAATGGCACAACATGTGATCATTTGCCTTCAATTATATCAATGTATCTTCTTCTTCTTCCTGAGGAGTCAGGCAGAAATATTGTTTTTTAAATGCCGCTATTAAATTGGGCGCCAATAATAAAATAAATGAGAGTCCTAATAAGCTCATTTGCGTAACATACATCATACACTACAAACTATTCTCTCCAAACAGCTTTGCTCCTACATTTGTCTCTTGATTGCCATCCGTCTTGCCCATAGTGCAAGGTTTTTAAAGCCATACTGCTGCTTTCATGGCCATTCATTGGAAATCCTTTGTACAACTTTCCTGATTAACCCATTTGAGGTCCTACATGCTAATTATAGGGACGGGGGGAGGTTTGCTATAATATCCTTGCCGTCAGATTTTATTAGGATGACAGTTGAAGAAAAATTTCAGACTGACATTTTGGAAATACCATCTAATTGCAAGTCAGAAATGTAGAATGGCACTTTCAAATAGATTATGAGTTCTTTCACAATAGAGAACTGGTTTCTTCATTTAAAAAACATATCTTTTCTAGCATTATCCACTAAATTGCAGCAATGAGCCTTTCCTTGCCAAGGTTTGCTTCTAAGAGTGGATCATCTCACCCTCGACTTTGGAAATGGCATGTGACACTTATTATTAAAAATATCCAGGTCTCTAATGAAGAACTTACTTTCCTTTTCACTGGGAAAATGCAAGTGCTATCAAACTATTTTTAATACACATTTATTTTAAATAGCTTTTATTGTTTAGGAATTCTGCTTGAATCATTGCTGTGCAATTTGAGTAATTTAGGCACAACTACCCCTGGCAAATAATGAGCTTTCAAATAGATATACAAATATATTGTATTTAAATGATTTCAAAAAAGTTAAATGTCTTGCATTGCTAGCCAATAAATATCACCTGGATTTATCTCAGCTTGAGTCCAAAAGTACAATCTATGGACAGAGACCGATAATAAGTCTCAAACGTATGCTTTTAAAAAAAGGTTTTTATGCACAAAAGCTATGATTATCTAAGCATGGTGTTTTACATTTCTTGATGCCGCTTCTTAGGTTGGGTTAAGTACTTTTAAAAATCTTTTATGTTTAAAACATATATTTTGGCATGCTGCTATTTAGTCCATGTTCCTTTGTAATTAGTAATGCAGAATACATTTCTCTTTCTAAATTAAAGATGCATTTAAAATTCTAGTCATAAAAAACAATATTTAAAATCAAGTTATTCTGAAAGGAAATTATAATAGGTTACAGATTACTTATATCATTACAGAAATGTTGGCATCTATTGCAGTATCTCCCTGGAATAAAAATACAGTTTTGTCAATAATCTGTTAGAACATATCCATTGTTTTAAAGGTAACTGCTGTCTGAAAACTAAACTAGTGCACATTTAGGAAAAGAGACATTTTTGAAAAATGGGAAAATATTCTGGCTGGGAATTTAAAAGCCTTTAAATGATTAAGAACCAACGACATTTAGAGGCTTGAGCCACTCTGAGTGGAGATTATGTGTATTTTATATAATGCTTATGATTATTATGTGTTTTTAGCTATGCTTTAACCCACCTTGAGCCCCAAGGCAAGGCAGATAAGAAATACAATTACTATTATTGTTGTTGTTTATTTGTTCTGTTGCTTCCAACTCTTTGTGACCTCATGGACCAGACCACACCAGAACTCCCTGTCAGCCGTCGCCACCCCCAGCTCCTTCAAGGACAAGCCGGTCACTTCAAGAGTACAATCTATTATTATTATTATTATTATTATTATTATTATTATTATTATTATTATTAGGTCCTACATGCTAATGATTTTGACCAGAAGTTGGGAAAACATGACCCACTGGCTCCAAAAAGCCCCCCTCTCCCTCTGCCATTCTTTTTCAGAGGACCTCTGGAGTCCCCAGCACATATATCATTTTTAAGCTATAGATATGTGTCTGGAATTCTTATTAAGCCATTTTGATGCCACAAACTAGATTTATGATTTCACAACTTGGTTGCTGTGAGTTTTCCGGACTGTATGGGCATGTTTCCAAAAGCATTCTCTCCTGATGTTTTGCCCACATCTATGGCAGGCATCCTCTTAGGTTGAGGGGTCTGTTGAAACCTAAGTAAGTGAGGTTTATATATCTGTGGAATGTCCAGGGTAGGGGAAAGAACTCTTTTCTGCTTGAAACATGTGTGAATGTTGCAATTTGCCACCTTGATTAGCATTTAATGGCTTGCAGTTTCAAAGCCTGGCTGGATGCTGCCTGGGAAAATCCTTTGTTGGGAGGTGTTGGCTGGCCCTGATTTATTCTTGTCTGGAATTCCCTTGCTTTTTGAGTGTTATTATTTGAGAACACAGAAATGCTGGACCACTCTAACAACTACCATGTCAAACTACACAAAGAAGCTGTTGAAATACAAAACCATGTGGACAATTTCAACAGAAAGGAGGAAACCATGAAAATGAACAAAATCTGGCTACCAGTATTTAAAAAAACCCTTTAAAATCAGGGCAGTAAATAAAAATGATCACTAAAAAAGCAGGGGAATTCCAGACAAGTATCAATCAGGGCCAGCCAACACCTCCTAACAAAGGATCCCCCCAGGCAGCAACCAGCCGGCCCTTGAAACTGCAAGGCCATTAAATGCAAATCAAGGTAGCAAATTGCAACATTCACACATGCCTCAAGCAGACAAGAGCTCTTTCTCCCACCCTGGACATTCCACAGATATATAAACCTCACTTAATTAGTTTCCAACAGACCCCTCAACTTCTGAGGATGCCTGCCATAGATGTGGTTTAAACGTCAGGAGAGAATGCTTCTGGAACATGGCCATACAGCCCAGAAAACTCACAGCAACCCAGTGATTCCGGCCATGAAAACCTTTGACAACACATTGATTTCACGACTTTTTCATTTGCACATTAACAATCCTAACTATTGGCACTACCACAAATACCCTGAAACCCCCTGACAAAAGCCAGGTAGCCATACTGAACAAAAGAGTTCTGCAGTGACAGAGAGTAGGAGATGTTGAAAATTCTGCCTCATTCTGCAATTCCACATCGTACTGCAGCTTGCTGGAGGAAGGGAACTAGATGAATCATCCTTCCAAGCCCCACTAACCAGCACTGCTGAACATCCTTGCTTGGTATCACTGAGTGGTTTTAAGATGTATATTGGGGTTGATCAGGAGAGGTAGTGTATTAGCTACAAGTCCCACAAAGGATCTCCTATTTCCCCCGTTGACTGTTTTGATTTCTAATTTACCTCTTGGCTAAAAAAAGAAGTCTCCCTAGATCTGAAACAACCCAGGAAATCCATAAACATGTTCGCCAGGTGACAACATATTTTTATTTTTTAAAATCCAAAGGCACAGCAGGTGGGATCCAGTCCTCAAGGTCTATTAAGAGGCCAATGTGTTCTCATCCCAACCCCAGAAATTATTTACTCCTGAGTTGGGTCTTCCTGATAATTGCATGTGTATGAAAAGAGAAGACAGTAATTTACTACGGTGAATTAACAGGAAGTTAAACTTTTTGATTGTAACCACTTGATAAATATCAAATGCTGAGGAGCATAGTGCCATTCCCCTGTTTTTAGGATTTCTGAGAAATTAATTTCATCACTTGACAGAATGGAATAGAAATGCCATAGTAAACAATTCCTTTTAAATCATGGTTAACTTGCAACTTGTTAAGTAGACTACTGTAATTTTGGTTGTATTTAACAACAAGGGAAAGCATTACATTCAACGTTTACTTGCTTGAAGCAACTCTGGAAAAGCCAGCTTGTCAAATATATTATTAGGTTCACCTTATTCTGGGAATAAGATGAATGTAAAACGATGACAGATCACTAAATAGTTTTTTTAAAGAGAGAGAATGCTAAGGACAGTAACACCCAATTCAATTTATTTAATCACTTCTATTTATATCCTCATTACAATTTCAGGGCAGGTAATAATATTAAAGCACTGCAAATGCAATATCTGTAATAAAACTAATAATAACTAACACTGAGAAAAACAAATACACAACAGGTGCAATGGAAATAGTCATACCCCATGACTATCTCCTATGGCTTTGTTTGTAAAACTTGAACAGAGTAAAGCTGAGGTGAAAAAAAATGGTATTTGAATGTCTTCTACACACACAACTTTGCTGAATTCCTTAAGCCCTCTAGGACTTCAATCCTATATAGTTCAGCACAATATAGTAGTACTGCAAGTGGACCCACAATATAGTTAACCCTATATCACTGGGCGCCTCCAGAGGTCTCGGTGCTGATGTAGTAATTTCACAGCCATATGCTTCTCTGGTCTTACTGTTACTTATGGGGCACAGCATGGAATGTGAAGAACTCATGGAAACTATTAGTAAATTGTGTGGGGCTCTGAGTGCTGCAAATGAAATATCAACCTCCACAGAACCCAAAAAGAACACACATGCTTAAGGTCAACTTATGCATCTATATCTCCCTAACAAAATGTCAACTAATTTTGGGTTGAAATATTCACCCAAAAAAAAGCCAGCTTTCGTTTTTCCTGTTCCTTAGACTGATATAGGGAAACTATTCAAAACAGAAATATTACAAAAAGTTGAGGCATATTTTGGACTTTTAAAGTCATACTTCCTGTGGTAGTTGAGCTAAGGAAGAGAAAAGGAACCTTGACTGAAAACCATGACAACTTCCTATATGTTCTGTCTGCACACATTTGTGAGGTTTGCATATTTTGCACACTGTTTATGCTTCTCTTTTAAAAATTCACAGCCTAGAGTTTATTGTTGTTGCAGCCTGTTTTATTAGCTCGTTGCTTACTCTTGATTCATTTATATCGTTTGACTATATGGACAATTAGTCTTCAAAAATGAACCTGCTGTGATGTTTCCCAAAGTGAGTATTTAATGAACAGGCTCTCATTGAAAGTACTTGCAGCCACAGATCAATTTCAGTGTAAGAAAAGGTGTGGGACATCATATGCCAATCATACATTTGACCAGGACCATAGCCAGAAAAATGGGGGGGGGGGGTTGAAACCTTCTTTAGCGAATCACGAAGAGTAGTTCCATAATGCAAAATAATTCAGAAATCAGGCTCCGTCGATAAACTTCAGTGGACATTCAAGACAGATAAACTTCAGTGGATACTCATGGGGATTTGGTTAATCAGTTGAAATTCATGAGTAAGCCAGGGGTTTTTTAAAACCTGAATTTGGGGGGGGGGGGGGTTGAAATCCCCCCCCCCCCTTGGCTACAACCCTGCATGTGAGACATGCTGGTAACCCAACATATCTCTGGGAAGAAATGCCTAAGATACAATACTAAAACAAGACCAGCTAAAACAAGACCTTCTCCCTACAGCTTCTTCCATTAACTTGAGAGAGGGAAGAAGGCAAAGATAAAATCAGATTGCCATCTCACAAAACAGCATTCTGCCAGTAAATGTTTAAAAAGATGTATGAGACAGAAAGGCAGGCAGAGCTAATGGCAGGTACTCATCCCTGTTTCAAGGACCTTATCATACTGGGCTTTGTTTAGCCGCTTATCGCGCTGGGGCTGCTTTTTGCAACAGTTCATGATGGATCCCATCAGAGAATGCAGGCCAAGGCCCTGCCCCATCTGTGGATGAAGTGATGAGAAAATGTTGGATTCTGCTTCCTTGCAACCACAGTAAGCTATGTGTCTTTTGGGTAGCTTCCCTCGTCTGATGGGGGAAAGGGCATTTTGGCAACGTGTGTTGCCACTACTCTTTCCCCTGTCTGATAGGGTCAGGAAAAGGTTCCTAATGTGCCTTGTCCAAATTTGATGGGGAAGGAGCGGGAGTGTGTGGGTCACAGCGAGGTACTACACGTGCCTTCCGTTTCACCAGCAATTGCCACCGAAACGGAATGGGGAGTCCCTTCCTTTGTTTTTCATGATTTTTCTCCTGCTGAATTAGACTGAATTCTACTTTCTGGATATTTGGGGTTTGGGAGTCTGCTGAGTTTTCCTCAGTCCAAACCTTAGCTTGGATGTTCAGGATTTTTCCCCCCAAAACACACTTCTTAATAACCTGTCGTAGAATACTAGTTCTGGTCTTTTATAGAAAGACACCACCTTGATATATTTACTCATATTTTCCTAACAACCTGTTTTGGTTATCAAAATAACTGATATATGGGCTATAGTTGAAGAGGATTTAAAAGAATCACTTGTTTCAGGACATGGCAGATGGGCTTCTGATAGGGTCACTATTCTGACCATACAATACTGATACTGAAAAAAAAACCCTTAGAATCATCCATGATGATGTCAAAGGACTGGCTTAATAGCATCGAATCAAGAAAATGGAAGAACTGCAATTGTCTCTATAAATCTACTGTAAGTCTAAACATTTTGCATTGGAGGCCTTCTTCAAATATCTCTACCAAGTAAAATCAAGTATTTGGCAAATAATGTGTACAGTACTAATTTTGAGTACATAATTACACGGATCTCATTACAGTGGGCTCTCAGTATCTGCTGGGATTTGGTTCAAGACCCCACTCTCCAAATCCATGGATGTTCAAGTTCCATTATATATGTGTCCCTTATATAAAATGGCAAACAACTCAGGACCTTATCATATGTCCTCCATTTCTACACACTGAAAATGACGCACAACTTGTTATGTGGGTTACTCTGTCTTCTCTCAAGACAGAACGCCACAGAAAGAAGATGATTCCTCTCACTTCTTGCACACTTTGTGGAATGAGGTCTTCAGACCTGTGAAATGGACCTGTGAAATGGCAGGAGTATGCTTACACATCAGTGTAGTGATCAGTGTATGGCATAATCAAGGCTTATTTTTTGAAATGTATTTTCAAATATTTTTGAACCATGGTCGGTTGAACATGTGGATGCAGAAGTCATGTATCTGGAAGGCTGGCTGTATTAATTAGAGCTAGTTAGTTACTTGGGACATTTCTGGGGTGGGAGGGACTAAGCAGATCAGCAGAATAAGGATTGTGCTACTTTTTGTTATGGTTTTTTGTTTTGCTTTTTAAATCGAAAATTTATTTCATTTTCACACTTTTATACCATAAGAGTGGGGGGAAAGACCAAGGAAAGTATAATAAGTTGATTATGGAGTTTTGTTAGTAAGGTAGGTCTATCCATAAGTCTAATGTACAGCCAAGAATGAGGAAGAGAAAGGTATTGTTACACATATTCTATTTTTAAAAGCAGTTCCATTCACAATTTCTTTTGCTTAGAAAAAACAAAAAGAATTAGGTTTTTTTAAAATTTCATTTGTCTTTCTCACTGATCTTTTTTCTTATATTATCCCATCTTTTTCTTATCTTCTCCTCTGGGTCTATACCATTAGTATTTTTCCTAGTTATTATACTTATACATTACATTTTCTATTTTCCTTTACTTTTAATAATAACATTTCTTTTATATTTCTTAGAGACGATTTTGTTTGTTAATAATGCCTGTATAAATGGTAATGCCTATATAAATACTCATTAGCTTGGTCCATCATCTAGCCTTCTTTTATATCAGTCTCTCTCTCTCTCTCTCTCTCTCTATATATATATATATATATATATATATACATACAGTAGAGTCTCACTTATCCAAGCCTCACTTATCCAAGCCTCTGGATAATCCAAGCCATTTTTGTAGTCAATGTTTCCAATATATTGTGATATTTTGGTGCTAAATTTGTAAATACATCAATTACTACATAGCATTACTGGGTATTGAACTACTTTTTCTGCCAAATTTGTTGTATAACATGATGTTTTGGTGCTTAATTTGTAAAATCATAACCTAATTTGATGTTTTATAGTCTTTTCCTTAATCCCTCCTTATTATCCAACATATTCGCTTATCCAAGCTTCTGCCGGCCCGTTTAGCTTGGATAAGTGAGACTCTACTGTACACACACATACACACACACATACACACACACACACACACACACACACACACACACACACACACATATATATATATATATATATATATATATATATATATATATATATATATATTTGTGTGCATGTGCTTCTATAATTTCCTAAAAGTCTAAATTGGTTCCCTTGTTTCACCTAGGGCAGTGGTTCTCAACCTGTGAGTCCCCAGGTATTTTGGTCTACAACTCCCAGAAATCCTAGCCAGTTTACCAGTTGTTAGGATTTCTGGAAGTTGAAGGCCAAAACATCTGGGGACCCACAGGTTGGGAGACACTGACCTAGTGAAAAAAACAAAAATTCTGTATTATTCTTCCTACACAATCAAGATAATTTAAAATGTAACACTACCATATAAAAGTAAAAATTAAACTGCCACAGTGCTTGCTGAAATAAAATTTTGTCTTTTTCTAACTATTATATGTACAGTATACCCTCTATAGGAATGTACTAAAGGTTTTATTATGAAACCATAATTTGCATAAAATAATCGACACTAATTATGTTGTATTTTTAGCTAAGTAAAATGGGTTGAATGAAACCACAGCAGGCTTATCTGATGGAGTTCTTGAAATTGTTTTAAACACATCTGAAATACAGGTATTATACACTTCAGGCTGTTATGTACATTTTCCCAAGAGGCAAGTGGAGATTTGAAAACATACTTCCTATGAATTTTAAACTTAATGAGATGAAGATAGCATGCCTTTGTTTGCTAAACCTCTACAAAAAAGTTTTTACCTCAGCTACTCTGTGATCGTTTTCTATAGTCTGATAGCTCTGATTTTAAAAATAAATAAAGTATAACAGTATAACAGAGTAAATGGATGAGGACATTGGTCATCAACTTGTTTTGCTTCTTTGAGAAGGAAATTTGAGGTGGTGGATCAAAACCATGTCTTTACATAGCCCTCAGCCAAGTAGTAAGTAGTCACCTGTGCACAGGTCTTTGAGAGTGCAAAGATTATGGAGTGTGGCCATTAGCAAATATATTTATTAACAAATGGGAAAAGGAAAAACAGAAAAGAAATAAACCCTCCTAGAACAAAAATCCCACTAGCGATAGGGATGGATTTACCATTAAGTAGAGTGTATTGGTTGCCTGAGACAACAAGTGGTCAGGGAGAACCCTTTGAACTTTCTCTCTGTTGAAGGACAGCGATCTAGATGTCCTTGGGTCTCTGAACTAGGCTGCAGTGCCAACACAATGTCACACTCTGCAAATGTTGAACTAAGTTTCAGCAGTCTGCCCACATTGGATATGCTAAGTGGCAGCATCTCTCCAAGCTTCTAGGCAGTTTTTCCTGTCCTAGCTGGAGGTGCCAGAATTTAAACTATGATCCTTCTGCATTGCATACATGTGTTGTCCTATTGAACTAATTCATTTTTTTACTATGGTTGCAGGATTGTAAGCCACAGCTTTGGAAAAAAAACCCACCCTCTTTCACATATTGTATAAATTTGTTTAGCACAGGATATTAAAGAACGTAAGAATGACCTTCTCTTATCAGACAAACAGTCTGCTTGTTTTGAACAGCAGCCGAATATATGCAGCTGAAAATTCAAGTTGGGTTTTGAAATACTTGTTTAAATTAATAAACAAATAAATCTAAAACTAATGGGTATCCCCATACATTGCAGCATCAATTTATTTCATAGAATATCTCCCTTGCTGATACAGGAAATCATACAAAAGATGAAAGTGAGTGTATCATATATCTTTACGGAATGCCCTTAGGTATAAAATACTCACAAAATGGCTAATGTATAGGGAAGAAGTGTCACATTGTAAGTAGAACATCAGTGGCTTAATGCATCTAATACTATCTGTATTTACATT